>NW_017211656.1:0-17497 GCF_001704415.2 Capra hircus
TTCCATGTTCCTATGCAATACTGTTCTTTACAGCATTGACTTTACTCCCATCACCAGTCAACCCAAAAACTGGGAGTTGTTTTGCTTTGGCTCCGTCTCTTCATTCTTTCTGGAGTATTTCTCCACTCTTTTCTCCTGTAGTATATTTGGCACCTACCGACCTAGGGAGTTTATGTTGAAGTTGTTCATATTTTTTTTGCCTTTTCATACTGTTCATGGGGTTCTCAAGCAAGAATACTGAAGTGGTTTGGCCATTGCCTTCTCCAGTGGACAACGTTTTGTCATAACTCTTCCACCATGACCTGTCCGTCTTGGGTGGCTCACATGGCATGGCTCATAGTTTCATTGAGTTAAACAAGGCTGTGGTCCATGTGATCAGTTTGATTAGTTTTTTCTGTGATTGTGGTTTTCATTCTGTCTGCCCTCTGACAAAATAAGGATAAGGGGCTAATGGAAGCTTCCTGATGTGAGAGACTGACTGTGGGGGAAACTGGGTCTTGTTTCGATGGGCAGGGCCATGCTCAAGCAAATCTTTTAATCCAATTTTCTGTTGATGGGCAGGGCTGTTGGTTGACCTGCGGCCAAACTATGGTGGAGGTAATGAAGATAATGGCAACCTCCTTCAAAAAGTCCCATGCACGCACTGACACACTCAGTGCCCCCGACCCTGAAGCAGGCCACAGCCAACCCACACCTCCACTGGAGACTCTGGGACACTCACTGGCAAGTCTGGGTAGTCTCTTGTGGGTCACTGCTCCGTTCTGCTGGGTCCCGGTGTGCACAAGGTTTTGTTTGTGTCCTCCAAAGAGTCTGTTTCCCCAGTCCTGTGTAAGTTCTGTAATCAAATCACTGGCCTCCAAAGTCAAATTACCTGGTTCTCAGTCCCTTTGCCAGATCCCCAGGTTGGGAAATCTGCAGTGGGTCTAGAACTTTCTTAACTGTGTGAGAATTTATTTGGTATACTTGTTCTGCAGTTTGTGAGTCATCTGCTCAGAGGTTCTATGGTGGGTTTAATGTGACCTCCTCCAAGAGGGCATATGGCACAAGCTGTGTGATACAGGCCTGCTGCACACAGAGTCCCTGCCCCTGCAGCAGGCCATTGAAGACCCATACCTCCACAGGAGACACTCAAACGCAGGTGTGGCTCAGTCTCTGTGGGGTCTCTGGGTCCTGGTGCACGCAAGGTTTTGTTTGAGCCCTCAAGCGTCTCTAGTGGGTATGGGGCTTGATTCTAAAATGTGATTTCACCTCTCCAACTGTCTTGCTGGGGCCTCTCCTTTGCCCTTAGATGTGGGGTATTGTTTTTGTGGAATACAACATTTCCTTTATGCTTGTACAGCTGCTGCTGCTGCAAAGTTGCTTCAGTCATGTCCCACTCTGTGCGACCTCATAGATGGCAGCCACCAGGCTCCCCCGTCCTGGGATTCTCCAGGCAAGAACACTGGAGTGTGTTGCCATTTCCTTCTCCAATGCATGAAAGTGAAAAGTGAAAGTGAAGTTTGCTGTTCGACCCTTGGCGACCCCATGGACTGCAGCCTACCAGACTCCTGCGTCCATGGAAGTTTCAAGCAAGAATACTGGAGTGGGTTGCCATTTCCTTCTCTGGGTTGTACAGCAGTGAGTTGTAACTTTGGAGTTCAAACAGGAGAAGATGAACACACATCTTACTACTCTGCCATCTTGATTATATTTTTCTACTGTGGGCAAGAATCCTTTAGAGTATCTCATAGTCAACAAAAGAGTCCTAAATGCAGTGTTTGGGTGCATTCTCAAAATATGAAGAATGATCTCTGTTCATTTCCAGGGCAAACCATTCAATAACAGAGTAATCCAAGACTATGCTCCAACCAGTAAGGCTGAAGAAGCTGAAGTTGAATGGTTCTATCAGGACAAAGACCTTCTAGAACTAACACTAAAAAATAAGTCCTTTTCATCATAGGAGACTGGAATGCAAAAGTAGGAAGTCAAGAAACACCTGGAGTAACAGGCAAGTTTGGCTTTTGGAGTACAAAATGAAGCAGGGCAAAGGCTAATAGAGTTTTGCCAAGAGAATGCACTGGTCATAGCAAACACCCTCTTCCAACAACACAAGAGAAGACTCTACACATGGACATCACCAGATGGTCAACACCAAAATCAGATTGATCATATTCTTTGCAGCCAAAGATGGAGAAGCTCTATACAGTCAGCAAAATCTAGACTGGGAGCTGACTGTGGCTCAGATCATGAACTCCTTATTTCAAAATTTAGACTTAAATTGAAGAAAGTGGGGAAAACCACTAGACCATTCAGGTATGACCTAAATCAAATCCCTTACAATCATATAGTGGAAGTGACAACTAGATTCAAGGGATTAGATCTAATAGACACAGTGCCCGAAGAACTATGGATGGAGGTTCGTGACATTGTACAGCAGGCAGTGATCAAAACCATCCCCAAGAAAAATAACTGTAAAAACGCAAAATTGTTATCTGAGGATGTCTTACAAATAGCTGAGAAAAAAAGAGACATGAAAGCCAAAGGAGAGAAAAGGAAACATATACCCATTTGAATGCAGAGTTCCAAAAGAACAGCAAGGAGAGATAAAAAGCCTTCCTCAGTGATCAGTGCAAAGAAATAGAGGAAAACAATAGAATGGGAAAGACTAGAGATCTCTTCAAGAATATTAGAGATACCAAGGGAACATATCATGTAAAGATAGGCACAATAAAGGACAGAAATGGTACGGAGCTAACAGAAGCAGAAGATATTAAGAAGAGTTGGTAAGAATACACAGAAAATTATACAAAAAAGATCTTCATGACCCAGATAATCACAATGCTATGATCACTCACCTAGAGCCAGACATCCTGGAATGTGAAGTCAAGTGGGCCTTAGGAAGCATCACTATGAACAAAGCTAGCGAAAGTGATGGAATTCAGTTGAGCTATTTCAAATCCTAAAAGATGATGCTGTGAAAGTGCTGCACTCAATATGCCAGCAAATTTGAAAACTCAGCAGTGGCCACAGGACTGGAAAAGGTCAGTTTTCATTCCAATCCCAAAGAAAGGCAATGCCAGAATGTTCAAACTACCACACAATTGCACTCATCTCACAGGCTAGCAAAGCAATGCTCAAAATTTTCCAAGCTAGGCTTCAACATTATCTTAACCCTAAACTCCAGATGTTCAAGCTGGATTTAGAAAGGGCAGAGACCATAGATCAAATTACCAAACATCTATTGGATCATAGAAAAAAGAGAGAATTCCAGAAAAACTTCCTACTTCTGCTTGGTTGACTATGCCAAAGCCTTTGACTGTGTGGATCACAACAAACTGTGGAAAATTCTTTAACAGGTAGGAATTCCAGACCAGCTAACCTTCCTCCTGAGAAATCTGTATGCAGGTCAGGAAGCAACAGTTAGAACTGGACATGGAATAACAGACTGGTTCCAAATTGGGAAAGGAATATGTCAATGCTGTATTGTTACCCTGCTTATTTAACTTATATGCAGAGTACATCATGTGAAATGCTGGGCTGGATGAAGCACAAGCTAGAATCAAGATTTCTGAGAGAAATATCAATAACCTCAGATACGCAGATGACACCACCCTTATGGGAGAAAGCGAAGAACTAAAGAGGCCTCTTGATGGAAGTGAAAGAGGAGAGTGAAGAAGTTGGCTTAAAACTCAACATTCAGAAAACTAAGATCATGGCATCCAGTCCCATTTACTTCATGGCAAATAGATGGGGAAACAGTGGAAACAGTGAGAGACTTTATTTTGGGGGGCCTCCAAAAATCACTGCAGATGGTGACTGCAGCAATGAAGTTACAAAACTCTTACTTCTTGGAAGAAAAGCTATGACCACCCTAGACAGCATATTAAAAAGCAGAGACATCACTTTGCTGACAAAAGTCCTTCTAGTCAAAGCTATGGTTTTTCCAGTAGTCATGTATGGATGTGAGAGCTGGACTATAAAGAAAGCTGAGTGCTGCAGAATCGATGGCTTTTGAATTGTGGTGTTGGAGAAGACTCTTGAGAATCCCTTGGACTGCAAGATCAAACTAGTCAATCCTAAAGGAAATCAGTCCTGAATATTCATAGGAAGGGCTGATACTGAAGCTGAAACTCCAATACTTTGACTACCTGATGCAAAGAACTGACTCATTGGAAAAGACCCTGATGCTAGGAAAGATTGAAGGCAGGAGGAGAAGGGGATGACAGAGGACAAGATGGTTGGATGGTATCACCGACTCAATGGACATGAGTTTGAACAAGCTCCGGGAGTTGGTGATAGACAGGGAAACCTGGCATGCTGCAGTCCATTGGGGTCACAAATATTTGGACACGACTAAGCAACTGAACTGAACTGATTAGGTGCAGCCCAGTATATCCCAGTATATCTGACTTAGTTTTTTAAATGACTGTAGCCTGGTGTGACTCTCCTTGTTGTAGTTCATGGAGTATCTGATCCTTATCCAAAGACTGATTATGAAGTTAGGCTTCAGAAACAAACTTTGAATGTCCTCTTATTAACTCAATTAAATCTTGTAACTGTATAACATAACAGCAAGGAACTAACTGGGCAATGAGTCTTGATAAACGTAGACCTTAATTAACAAAACTAGAATTTAACATTTAGTGAAACACAATTTTCTGACATTACCCTCATTTATTTATTAAACACAGCAAAGACTAATTTGTTTTTAAAATAAGTTGGTTTCATTGACTACAGATGCCATAGACCTGCCATCAGATTTTGCCTTGGTGTGTATTTTTTTCTTCTAGAGGTCCTCAAAATAATTTGAGATTCCTGTACATGTCAAGGATACAGTCTTTTATTTACCTGATAAGGCTGTTCAGAACCCATGTGTCTCCAATTTCTGGAGGACCTAGACAGAGAGAAAGAAAAAAGTTTTAAATTTACCCACATGTGTAAATTACAAAGTTCCTTTGAACATAAATAGCTTGAGGAGAAGAGCTTCTTTATATCTAGAAAAAAAGACTGGAAAGCTAGTAATACGTCAGACAAAAAGTCATGAAAATTATATTCATATTTAGCAGTTTATTTAATTTCATGTAATTAATCTTTGTCTTGTTGTCCTTGCCTGATGATTTGAGGATGAAGGTGACAGTGATAGTTTTAAGAAGTTTGAAAAGTTTTTCTTAAGGCATGTATGATTTGTCAAAGTAAGGTTGGTACCTTGATCACTGGGGATTGTAGAACCTACACCCAAGTTGAAGACACACTTTTAACCATTTTTCTCCATTGTGAGAGCATCAGGCCTGCAACTAGGAAAGGTTTTATCCCATCAAATAAAAGTGAGGTTTGTCAGGGAGCCAGGAAAAGCCAAGTGGCCATCTTGTATTTTCCATAGCCCTGACAGATTTTATAGCCATTGTTTACCCATTTTAAATTGTTTGATTTAGGAGTCGATATAAGAAAGCCTTCTTCAGCCATCAATGCAAAGAAATAGAGGAAAAGAACAGAATGGGAAAGACTAGAGATCTCTTCAAGAAAATTAGAGATACCAAGGGAACATTTCATGCAAAGATGGGCTTGATAAAGGACAGAAATGGTCTGGACCTAGCAGAAGCAGAAGATATTAAGAAGAGGTGGCAAGAATACAAAGAAGAACTGTACAAAAAAGATCTTCATGACCCAGATAATCACAATGCTATGATCACTCACCTAGAGCCAGACATCCTGGAATGTGAAGTCAAGTGGGCCTTAGGAAGCATCACTATGAACAAAGCTAGCGAAAGTGATGGAATTCAGTTGAGCTATTTCAAATCCTAAAAGATGATGCTGTGAAAGTGCTGCACTCAATATGCCAGCAAATTTGGAAAACTCAGCAGTGGCCACAGGACTGGAAAAGGTCAGTTTTCATTCCAATCCCAAAGAAAGGCAATGCCAAAGAATGTTCAAACTACCACACAATTGCACTCATCTCACAGGCTAGCAAAGCAATGCTCAAAATTTTCCAAAGCTAGGCTTCAACATTATCTTAACCCTAAACCTCCAGATGTTCAAGCTGGATTTAGAAAGGGCAGAGACCATAGATCAAATTACCAACATCTATTGGATCATAGAAAAAAGAAGAGAATTCCAGAAAAACATCTACTTCTGCTTGGTTGACTATGCCAAAGCCTTTGACTGTGTGGATCACAACAAACTGTGGAAAATTCTTTAACAGGTAGGAATTCCAGACCAGCTAACCTTCCTCCTGAGAAATCTGTATGCAGGTCAGGAAAGCAACAGTTAGAACTGGACATGGAATAACAGACTGGTTCCAAATTGGGAAAGGAATATGTCAATGCTGTATATTGTTACCCTGCTTATTTAACTTATATGCAGAGTACATCATGTGAAATGCTGGGCTGGATGAAGCACAAGCTAGAATCAAGATTTCTGAGAGAAATATCAATAACCTCAGATACGCAGATGACACCACCCTTATGGGAGAAAGCGAAGAACTAAAGAGCCTCTTGATGGAAGTGAAAGAGGAGAGTGAAGAAGTTGGCTTAAAAACTCAACATTCAGAAAACTAAGATCATGGCATCCAGTCCCATTTACTTCATGGGCAAATAGATGGGGAAACAGTGGAAACAGTGAGAGACTTTATTTTTGGGGGCCTCCAAAATCACTGCAGATGGTGACTGCAGCAATGAAGTTACAAAACTCTTACTTCTTGGAAGAAAAGCTATGACCACCCTAGACAGCATATTAAAAAGCAGAGACATCACTTTGCTGACAAAAGTCCTTCTAGTCAAAGCTATGGTTTTTCCAGTAGTCATGTATGGATGTGAGAGCTGGACTATAAAGAAAGCTGAGTGCTGCAGAATCGATGCTTTTGAATTGTGGTGTTGGAGAAGACTCTTGAGAATCCCTTGGACTGCAAGATCAAACTAGTCAATCCTAAAGGAAATCAGTCCTGAATATTCATAGGAAGGGCTGATACTGAAGCTGAAACTCCAATACTTTGACTACCTGATGCAAAGAACTGACTCATTGGAAAAGACCCTGATGCTAGGAAAGATTGAAGGCAGGAGGAGAAGGGGATGACAGAGGACAAGATGGTTGGATGGTATCACCGACTCAATGGACATGAGTTTGAACAAGCTCCGGGAGTTGGTGATAGACAGGGAAACCTGGCATGCTGCAGTCCATTGGGGTCACAAATATTTGGACACGACTAAGCAACTGAACTGAACTGATTAGGTGCAGCCCAGTATATCCCAGTATATCTGACTTAGTTTTTTAAATGACTGTAGCCTGGTGTGACTCTCCTTGTTGTAGTTCATGGAGTATCTGATCCTTATCCAAAGACTGATTATGAAGTTAGGCTTCAGAAACAAACTTTGAATGTCCTCTTATTAACTCAATTAAATCTTGTAACTGTATAACATAACAGCAAGGAACTAACTGGGCAATGAGTCTTGATAAACGTAGACCTTAATTAACAAAACTAGAATTTAACATTTAGTGAAACACAATTTTCTGACATTACCCTCATTTATTTATTAAACACAGCAAAGACTAATTTGTTTTTAAAATAAGTTGGTTTCATTGACTACAGATGCCATAGACCTGCCATCAGATTTTGCCTTGGTGTGTATTTTTTTCTTCTAGAGGTCCTCAAAATAATTTGAGATTCCTGTACATGTCAGGATACAGTCTTTTATTTACCTGATAAGGCTGTTCAGAACCCATGTGTCTCCAATTTCTGGAGGACCTAGACAGAGAGAAAGAAAAAAGTTTTAAATTTACCCACATGTGTAAATTACAAAGTTCCTTTGAACATAAATAGCTTGAGGAGAAGAGCTTCTTTATATCTAGAAAAAAAGACTGGAAAGCTAGTAATACGTCAGACAAAAAAGTCATGAAAATTATATTCATATTTAGCAGTTTATTTAATTTCATGTAATTAATCTTTGTCTTGTTGTCCTTGCCTGATGATTGAGGATGAAGGTGACAGTGATAGTTTTAAGAAGTTTGAAAAGTTTTTCTTAAGGCATGTATGATTTGTCAAAGTAAGGTTGGTACCTTGATCACTGGGGATTGTAGAACCTACACCCAAGTTGAAGACACACTTTTAACCATTTTTCTCCATTGTGAGAGCATCAGGCCTGCAACTAGGAAAGGTTTTATCCCATCAAATAAAAGTGAGGTTTGTCAGGGAGCCAGGAAAAGCCAAGTGGCCATCTTGTATTTTCCATAGCCCTGACAGATTTATAGCCATTGTTTACCCATTTTAAATTGTTTGATTTAGGAGTCGATATAAGAAAGCCTTCTTCAGCCATCAATGCAAAGAAATAGAGGAAAAGAACAGAATGGGAAAGACTAGAGATCTCTTCAAGAAAATTAGAGATACCAAGGGAACATTTCATGCAAAGATGGGCTTGATAAAGGACAGAAATGGTCTGGACCTAGCAGAAGCAGAAGATATTAAGAAGAGGTGGCAAGAATACAAAGAAGAACTGTACAAAAAAGATCTTCATGACCCAGATAATCACAATGCTGTGGTCACTCTAGAGCCAGACATCCTGGAATATGAAGTCAAGTGGGCCTTAGAAAGCATCACTACGAACAAAGCTAGTGGAGGTGACGGAATTCCAGTTGGGCTATTTCAATCCTGAAAGATGATGCTGTGAAAGTGCTTCACTCAATATGCCAGCAAATTTGGAAAACTCAGCAGTGGCCACAGGACTGGAAAAGGTCCGTTTTCATTCCAATCCCAAAGAAAGGCAATGCCAAAGAATGCTCAAACTACTGCACAATTGCACTCATCTCACATGCTAGTAAAATAATGCTCAAAATGCTCCAAGCCAGGCTTCAGCAATACGTGAACCATGAACTCCCTGATGTTCAAGCTGGTTTTAGAAAAGGCAGAGGAACCAGAGATCAAATTGCCAACATCCGCTGGATCATGGAAAAAGCAAGAGAGTTCCAGAAAAACATCTCTTTCTGCTTTATTGACTATACAAAGCCTTTGACTGTGTGGATCACAATAAACTGGAAAATTCTGAAAGAGATGGAATACCAGACCACCTAACCTGCCTCTTGAGAAATCTGTATGCAGGTTAGGAAGCAACAGTTAGAACTGGACATGGAACAACAGACTGGTTCCAAATAGGAAAAGGAGTATGTCAAGGCTGTATATTGTCACCCTGCTTATTTAACTTCTATGCAGAGTACATCATGAGAAACGCTGGACTGGAAGATACACAAGCTGGAATCAAGATTGCCGGGAGAAATATCAATAACCTCAGATATGCAGATGACACCACCCTTATGGCAGAAAATGAAGAGGAACTAAAAAGCCTCTTGATGAAAGTGAAAGAGGAGAGTGAAAAAGTTGGCTTAAAGCTCAACATTCAGAAAACGAAGATCATGGCATCCAGTCCCATCACTCCATGGGAAATAGATGGGGAAACAGTGGAAATAGTGTCAGACTTTATTTGGGGGGGCTCTAAAATCACTGCAGATGGTGACTGCAGCCATGAAATTAAAAGACGCTTGCTCCTTGGAAGAAAAGTTATGACCAACCTAGATAGCATATTCAAAAGCAGAGACATTACTTTGCTGACTAAGGTCCGTCTAGTTAAGGCTATGGTTTTTCCTGTGGTCATGTATGGATGTGAGAGTTGGACTGTGAAGAAGGCTGAGCGCCAGAGAATTGATGCTTTTGAACTGTGGTGTTGGAGAAGACTCTTGAGAGTCCCTTGGACTGCAAGGAGATCCAACCAGTCCATTCTGAAGGAGATCAGCCCTGGGATTTCTTTGGAAGGAATGATGCTAAAGCTGAAACTCCAGTACTTTGGCCACCTCATGCGAAGAGTTGACTCATTGGAAAAGACTCTGATGCTGGGAGGGATTGGGGGCAGGAGGAGAAGGGGACGACCGAGGATGAGATGGCTGGATGGCATCACTGACTCGACGGACGTGAGTCTGAGTGAACTCCGCGAGTTGGTGATGGACAGGGAGGCCTGGCGTGCTGCAATTCATGGGGTCACAGAGTCGGACACGACTGAGTGACTGAACTGAACTGAACTGAACTGAAGGGGTTAATATTTGTAGAAGCAGAATGAATTTTGTCTACGTTTGCCTCAGTTTCCATAGATCACTGTGAAATAGTATTTACTTTATCATAGTAACAGTAAGTTTTAAAAACAAATATAGATCTTAACAGTGAAGAAATATACATAGTCTTTTATCAAAAGTTACATTCCAAAAAAACCCTGTTCTTTTAACATGAAGAAGAAACCAACTCCCAGTTTGGTACCAGCTTACATTTACTGTGAAACCAAAGTTATTTGCTTAGCCAAAGTAACAGGAAAAGATTTCAAATGCAATGTCTGAAGAAACTTGTACCACAAACAAAGCTCTCTCTCTCAGGGTCCAGTTCCCACAAACCTTTTTTCACTTTCTGTATCCATCACTTATTTGCCCATTCAGAGAACAGCCACCTGTAAAATCACATTTACTGCCTTTTCACTTAATAAAGTGTAATTCCATTCCCTGTTCAGTTCAGTTGAGTCATTCAGTTGTGTCTCACTCTTTGCGACCCCATGAACCGCAGCATGACAGGCCTCCCTGTCCATCACCAACTGCCGGAGTTTACTCAAACTCGAGTCCATTGAGTCGGTGATGCCTTCTCATCCTTTGTCGTCCCCTTCTCCTGCCCTCAATCTTTCCCAGCATCAGGGTCTTTTCAAATGAGTCAGCTCTTCATATCAGGTGGCCAAAGTACTGGAGTTTCAGCTTCAACATCAGTCCTTCCAATGAACACCCAGGACTGATCTCCTGTAAGATGGACTGGTTAGATCTCCTTGCCATCCAAGGGACTCTCAAGAGTCTTCTCCAACACCATAGTTCAAAAGCATCGATTTTTCTGAGCTCAGCTTTCTTTATAGTCCAACTCTCACATCCATACATGACCACTGGAAAAACCATAGCCTCAACTAGAAGAACCTTTGTTAACAAAGTAATGTCTCTGCTTTTGAATATGCTTTCTAGGTTGGTCACAACTTTCCTTTCAAGGAGTAAGCGTCTTTTAATTTCATGGCTGCAATCACCATCTGCAGTGATTTTAGAGCCCCCCCCAAATAAAATGAGCCACTGTTTCCACTGTTTCCCTATCTAGTTGCCATGAAGTGATGGGACCAGATGCTATGATCTTTGTTTTCTGAATGTTGAGCTTTAAGCCAACTTTTTCACTCTCCTCTTTCACTTTCATTAAGAAGCTCTTTAGTTCTTCTTCACTTTCTGCCATAAGGGTGGTGTCATCTGCATATCTGAGGTTATTGATATTTCTCCTGGCAATCTTAATTCCAGCTTGTGCTTCTTCTAGCTCAGCGTTTCTCATGATGTACTCTGCATATAAGTTAAATAAGCAGGGTGACAATATACAGCCTTGACGTACTCCTTTTCCTATTTGGAACCAGTCTGCTGTTCCATGTCCAGTTCTAACTGTTGCTTCCTGACCTGCATATAGGTTTCTCAAGAGGCAGGTTAGGTGGCCTGGTAGTCCCATCTCTTTCAGAATTTTCCACAGCTTATTGTGATCCACACAGTCAAAGGCTTTGGCATAGTTAATAAAGCAGAAACAGATGTTTTTCTGGAACTCTCTTGCTTTTTCAATGATCCAGCAGATGTCAGCAATTTGATCTCTGGTTCCTCTGCCTTTTCTAAAACCAGCTTGAACATCTGGACGTTCAGGGTTCACATATTGCTGAAGCCTGGCTTGGAGAATTTTGAGCACTACTTTACTAGCGTGTGAGATGAGTGCAATTGTGCAGTAGTTTGAGCATTCTTTGGCATTGCCTTTCTTTGGGATTGGAATGAAAACGGACCTTTTCCAGTCCTGTGGCCACTGCTGAGTTTTCCAAATTTGCTGGCATATTGAGTGCAGCACTTTCACAGCATCATCTTTTAGGAGTTGAAATAGCTCAACTGAATTCCATCACTTTCGCTAGCTTTTTTCATAGCGATGCTTCCTAAGGCCCACTTGACTTCACATTCCAGGATGTCTGGCTCTAGGTGAGTGATCACACCATCGTGATTATCTGGGTCATGAAGATACATGAGTTTGAGTGAACTCCAGGAGTTGGTGATGGACAGGGTCATCTGCCGTGTTGCAATTCATGGGGTCGCAAGAAGTCAGATACGACTGAGCGACTGAACTGAACTCAACTGAAGATCTTTTTTGTACAGTTCTTCTGTGTATTCTTGCCACCTCTTCTTAATCTCTTCTGCTTCTGTTAGCTATGTACCATTTCTGTCCTTTATTGAGCCCATCTTTGCATGAAATGTTTCCTTGGTATCTCTAATTTTCTTGAAGAGATCTCTAGTCTTTCCCATTTATTTTCCTCTATTTCTTTGTATTGATCACTGAGGAAGTCTTTTTTAAATCTCTCCTTGATATTCTTTGGAACTTTGCTTTCAAATGGGTTATCTTTCCTTTTCTCCTTTGCTTTTCACCTCTCTTCTTTTACAGCTATTTGTAAGGCCTCCTCAGAGAGCCATTTTGCTTTTTTGCATTTCTTTTTCTTGTGGTCTTGATCCATGTCTCCTGTACAATGTCACAAACCTCCGTCCATAGTTCATCAGGCACTCTATCAGATCTAGTCCCTTAAATCTATTTTTCACTTCCACTGTATAGTCATAAGGGATTTGATTTAGGTCATATCTGAATGGTCTAGTGGTTTTCCCCACTTTCTTCAATTTAAGTCTGAATTTGGTAATAAGGAGTTCATGATCTGAGCCACAGTTCAGCCTCTGGTCTTATTTTTTGCTGACTGTATAGAGCTTCTCCATCTTTGGCTGCAAAGAATATAATCAATCTGATTTTGGTGTCGTCTATCTGGTGATGTCCATGTGTAGAGTCTTCTCTTGTGTTGTTGGAAGAGGGTGTTTGCTATGACCAGTGCATTCTCTTGGCAAACTCTATTAGCCTTTGCCCTGCTTCATTCTGTACTCCAAGGCCAAATTTGCCTGTTACTCCAGGTATCTCTGGACTTCCTACTTTTGCATTCCAGTCCCCTAATGAAAAGGACATCTTTTTTGAGTGTTAGTTCTAAAAGGTCTTGTAGGTCTTCATAGAACCGTTCAACTTCAGCTTCTTCAGCATAACTGGTTGGGGCATAGGCTTGGATTACCATGATATTGAATGGTTTGCCTTGGAAACAAACAGAGATCATTCTGTCAGTTTTGAGATTGCATTCAAGTACTGCATTTCGGACTCTTTTGCTGACCATGATGGCTACTCCATTTCTTCTGAGGGATTCCTGCCCGCAGTAGTAGATATAATGGTCATCTGAGTTAAATTCACCCATTCCAGTTCATCTTATTTCTCTGATTCCTAGAATGTCGACGTTCACTCTTGCCATCTCCTGTTTGACCACTTCCCATTTGCCTTGATTCATGGACCTAACATTCCAGATTCCCATGCAATATTGCTCTTTACAGCATCGGACCTTGCTTCTATCACCAGTCACTTCCACACCTGGGTGTATTTTTTGCTTTGGCTCCATCCCTTCATTCCCATTTACTGTAACTTTAAAAAAAACACACACATTTTACTTTTCTTCAGCAACCATGAACTGTCTTTTATATCAGCTTCTGTAGACTGGTAAACATAACCCACCAAAGCTTATTTCAATTTTCGTTCTTAGAAGTTTCTTTACAATGTCTATGTTAATTAGATTAACAAATAAACATTAATACCAGGTATTAGTTTAATAGTAAATATTCTCCAGTTCATGTGAACCTGAAATTCATTTAATTTCTTTTGAATTTAGGATTGTTTGGTTTGTAAGCATTTACTTTTCTTTAGGCCAATTAAATTAGAGCTTATCTGCAAATTAACCTCAGCAATATTACCCAAAGACAAAGACACGCACTGAGACATACATATATATCAAGATGGATAGAGATCTCACAGTTTTCCGCTTGAAATTTAAAGTCTCTTTCTTTTTTATTGTTGGCTTGAAGCTATACTAATTTGCCCAACTGCTGAATTTTCAAGTAGAGTTGGTTGCGTATCTCAAGGACATAGTAAGAGTTAACTTCAGGCTTTTACCCAGGCGTTTCTGTTATATTAGGATCAGAGCTCCAAAAAAGTATTTTAACAAGCCAGCTTTTTCTAATTGCACACGTGAAAAGAACCAGTTTTGCAGTTTCAAAAAAAATTCATTTAAACCAGTTTTCTCCAGAGTCTAACAATATCCTGGCTATATTGTCTTTTTCTTTTCTGTGGTCATGGTCTCATAGCTAAAAACTTTAAAGCAGAGAGTGTTCAGATTGACTCTGATGACAGAGGCAGACTGTTGTCCCAGCAAGTATTGTTTATCTGGGGAGGTGGTGTCTTAGGTTGGTAAGAAGAATCTGAAGGAGTAAGGGAACTTGCAGGAGTAGGGGAAGTTTGGTTCTTTTCCCATTTTCTTCTCCTCCCCCCACCATCTGCTGCCCCAAGAGATAGGAGGAGTTAGAAGGGGATTCTGTAGAATGTTAGTTTTCCCCAGGCTTTTGATTATAGGAGAAAGTCCTGGGTTAGGAGATCTGATGGAAAGGGAGAGACAGAGGGAGTTGAGATGAGGTGGCAACAGAAAGACATATGTGGCATGAGTCCCTCAAGTACAGATTCTAAGTGCCATTAGGTTTCAGCACAAGGAATGGCAAAAGAAATCAAGTTGAGGATTGTGTTATAATTTACTGTGCCATTAAGAGGCCATTCTTCTTGGTTCCCCAATTTGTACCAGATCCAAGTTTTGTTGCAAAAGAATGTGAGCCTTTTCAAGATTTCCAGGGTCAAATTTTTCCAGTTACTGAGAATATAGCCTAGAGGTGAGTCTAAGGCAGGTTCTCAAGATGTACTTGAGTCCATTCTTAGAATGGGAGTACTGACAGCTCACTAGCCACAAAAGCCATCCCAACTTTCCCAGTAAATCCTCCATGTGTGACAAGGCACCACATGTGGCTAATGGCACAAATGGACAACTGTCCCAACAACCACATCTGACAGTGAAAGGCGACCCCTGAGTGTTTGACAGAGAGTGGCACAAAACCATGCAGTTAGGCCCAAGCCTAGGCACAAAATGCGAAAATACACCTGGTGGCTAAGGCCAGTTAACAACAGAAAAGAGTT
Organism: Capra hircus; assembly: GCF_001704415.2. Lineage (NCBI taxonomy): Eukaryota > Metazoa > Chordata > Mammalia > Artiodactyla > Bovidae > Capra > Capra hircus. The sequence continues at coordinate 15,131 of NW_017211656.1, forward strand.
TCCTGGAACCAACTGTGAATGCTTTTTGACGATTCCATGAAATGTGGACAGCACTCTTTGGGATGACTCAGAGGCCGCTTTTAGGCTCCTGTAAATTAACCTGGACAGAGGGAGGGAAAGTGAAAGTAGCAGAGAAGACAGGCTGAGGAATCTGCCTTGTAGCCCTGCTGGGAAGGCAGAGACCTGGGGAGTGGGCTCAATTTTGCTTGAAGCAATATGTGCCTGAGACAGTGCACAAAGTAGTCTTGTTGGGGGCAGATGCTCTGATAGCCTGGTCTGTTCTGTGATTCCCCTTATCCTGTCATAGGAGTCTTTAAGCAGCAGGTGCCCTAATGATTTTAAAGTGCCTAACCCATGCCCACACAATTTTAATTGGCCTGGTCCTCAGCTTAAGGGAGAAGGAGGAGAAGGAGAAAATGAGAGCCCTCATCCACTTGCGGAGAAGGCAATGGCAATGGCTTCACTCCAGTACTCTCGCCTGGAAAATCCCATGGACAGAGGAGCCTGGTGGGCTGCAGTCCATGGGGTCACTGAGAGTCGGACAGGACTGAGCGACTTCACTTTCACTTTTCACTTTCATGCATTGGAGAAGGAAATGGCAACCCACGCCAATGTTCTTGCCTGGAGAATCCCAGGGACAGCAGAGCCTGGTGGGCTGCCGTCTATGGGGTCGCACAGAGTCAGACATGACTGAAGTGACTTAGCAGCAGCAGCAGCAGCATCCACTTGGGTGGCAGATACTGGGGCGTGGGCAGTGGAGCCTTTGGAACATGCCAGAGAGTAACCCTGGCCAGAGTTCCTCAATTGCTTCCACGGCCACTTGCCTGTTCACAGAGGGTTTGAGAAAAAAATAAAAGAGAAAAGGAGAGTGGGGTAGAGCTCCCTGAGAGTTGTCCCTGTACAGGCCACCAAATGTTGGGCCAGTCCAACCATGAGTTGGAAAAGAATTTCCAAATACAGAGTACCACAGATAGGAGTAAGTTTATCAAGAACAAAGATCAGAGATAAAGTGGGCACCACAAGTGCAGCAGGCTGACAACTCCTGACAAGCCAGGGAGAGTCAACAGTTTTCATGAGTTAATAGCCAACTTTTATAGCCTCAAGTCAAAGAAAAAAATCCTGCTGGAAAGTTGGCATTATGTGATTGGTTGGGGTGCTATAGGTGTTTACTGGAGTGGGCATCTTTGGCTAAGTTGGAGTCAGGAAGCTTGTTAATGATGATCAGGGGCTTTTGGCACTGTTACAAAGGGGTTCAATTAGCTTTGGAGGTGTCCTTGGTTCTGGGCTCTGCTTCTGTGGCCTTGGTAAAAGGGGACTGGGGCAGGATTCAACAGTTCCTTCAGGCTTGCCTAAGAAAATGGTCAGGACCCAGGCCTGGCTGAAGGAGGGAAGCCTGGCAGTGAGGACAAAAGGCAGGGAGGGGTGGGGGCTCCAGACTACTGGCTCCTTCCAACTAACACTGGGTTCTTCCTCTCAGAATGTGGACATTACCCAAGAACCTGAAAGAAGCCTTGGACACTGTCCTTGCCCACTGCTGAGCCCTTCCCAGGAAGCTAAACTCTTTGCTCTTGCTTTCTTTAGCCCCAAGAGCTCCTACATCTGCCCTTGTCCACATGCTTGGGTACCACTAAGCCTTTGAGTAAGTTATGACCTCAACCTAACTTGATCCTCAGCAAGAGAACTCTGCTTCCAGCAAGACTTCAGCAGTTCAAGCCATTCCCACTCAACAGCCAAAAGGCTGACTGGCTCTGCATGGAACTTTGTCTTACTTTCTCTTGTTCCCTAAGCAATAAAAGGGGCTTTCCAGGTTGCTCTAGTGGTAAAGAACCCACCAGCCAATGCAGGAGATATGAGACCAGGGTTGAATCCCTGGTTGGGAAGACCTTTTGGAGGAGGGCATGACAACCCACTCCAGTATTCTTGACTGAAGAATTCCTTGGACAGAGGAGCCTGGCAGACAACAGTCTGTAGGGTCAGAGTCAGATACAACTGAAGTGTCTTAGCATGCACGCATAAGCGTAATTTCCTTTTTCTCCCTGCAGGAGGGGAGAAGCAGCCACTGTGAGGCCTTCTTCACTATGCATAAGATGTTGTCTCTGTGATGAGAGCCTGTTCCTGTCAGGGTGGGGAATTGCAAAGGCTTTCTAGAGGCAGATTCCTGGGCAGCATTTCGAGATAATGTTCTGGGAGACTCAAGGGTGTTGGTTATATTATCCATGTGGAAAGTGAAATAACTTTGATGGGGGCAAGAAATAGGACAGAGAACATGGATGAACGCAGGTGCCAGAAGTTTCCTGTGTGAGAAGAAAAGTCGTCATGCCTAATCACATTGCCTGAAAGGAGTGGGCCCACTGACCCCCCCCACCC
>NW_017211657.1:0-17495 GCF_001704415.2 Capra hircus
GGATTTCTTTCCCGACCACGCCGGGAAAGGATCCTCCTCTCGAGCTAGGAGGCGGAAAACGGGGCTCCTCTGGATGTGGGCGGGACTCTCCTGCTTCCTCTCGAGTGGAGACAGGTATGTCGGGGAACTTCTTTGAGTTGCAGCAGGGTGTAAAGTTCCCTTTGGAAGTTCCAGAGGTTAGGTGTGATTAGCCTCGAGACGCCTCAGCGGAAATGGGCCTCATCTCGCCTGAAGGGGAGAACCTCCTGGACTTTCTATAGTTGCGGCAGGTGCTCTCGACTTTACGACGGGGACTCAGGGACTCGCTCTGGTGGCCTCAGGAAAGGCCAGTCCCCATGCGAGTTGCTCGCTGGCCTCTTGGGATTCCTCTCCCGTCGATGCCGGGGCCTAAGACCTTGTGTGGAGTCGGTGCCGGAACCTGAGGATTCCTCTCCAGTGCTGACATGGATATTGGGGTACTTCTGGAGTCTCCAGTGGAGTCAGTCCTCGTCTCGAGTGGGGGCATGCACGTGCGCTTTTCTCCCGAGCTGCAGCAGCAGTGTCACGCTTCCCTTCGCGTGGATCAAGGGATCTGTGGCTTTTCCCTCGAGGTTCCCTCGAGGCTTTCCACGAGGCTTTCCCACGAGGATTTCCCACGAGGCTTTCCCACGAGGCTTTCTCACAGGGCTGTCCCACGTGCCACCGTGGTGTGAGTCGATCCTGGGCTTGAAAGTCGAGGCAGTGCAGGGAAAACAGGTTTCCCTGGAATGGACTGAGACATCTGGGGGACTCTGGGAATGTGGCACGACCCTGGAGTTCCTCTGGCCTTTCCTGTGGAGAGCGCCTCCTCTTGAGATGCGCGGGAACGCCGGGCATTCTTTCCCGACCACGCAGGGAAAGGATCCCTCCTCTCGAACTAGGAGGCGGAAACGGGCTCCTCTGGATGTGGGCGGGACTCTCGTGCTTCCTCTCAACTGGAGACGGGTATGTCGGGGAACTTCTTGAGTTGCAGCAAGGGTGTGAAGGATCCTTTGGAAGTTCCAGAAGTTAGATATGATTAGCCTCGAGATGCCTCAGGGGAAATGGGCCTCATCTCGCCTGGAGGGGAGAACCTCCTGGATTTTCTCGAGTTTGCGGCAGGTGCTCTCGACTTACGATGGGGACCTCAGGGACCCGCTCTGGTGGCCTCAGGAAAGGCCAGTCCCCATTCGAGTTGCTCGGGGGCCTCTCGGGATTCCTCTCCTGTCGATGCCTGATGCCTAAGATCTGTGCGGAGTCAGTGCCGGAACCTGAGGATTCCTCTCCAGTGCTGACATGGATCTTGGGGTACTTCTGGAGTCTACCAGGGGAGTCAGTCCCCGTCTCGAGTGGGGGCATGCACGTGTGCTTTTCCTCCCGAGCTGTAGCAGCAGTGTCCTGCTTCCCTTCGCGTGAATCAAGGGAACAGTGGCTTTCCCTCGAGGCTTTCCCTAGAGGTTTTCCCACCAGGCTTTCCCACCAGGCTTTCCCACGAGGCTTTACCACAGCGCTGTCCACTGACCACCATGGTGTAAGTCGATCCTCGGCTTGAAAATTGAGGCAGTGCAGAGAAAACAGGCTTCCCTGGATTGGCCTGAGACATCTGGGGGACTCTGGGAATGGTGGAACGACCCTGGAATTCCTCACGCCTTTCTGTGGAAAGCCTCCCCTCTTGAGATGCGACGGGAACGCCGGGAATTCTTTCCCGACCATGCAGGGAAAGGATCCCTCCTCTCGTGCTATGAGGCGGAAACGGGGCTCCTCTGGATGTGGGCGGGACTCTCGTGCTTCCTCTCGAGTGGAGACGGGTATGTCGGGGAACTTCTTGAGTTGCAGCAAGGATGTGAAGGACGTTTTGGTAGTTCCAGAGGTTAGTGTGATTAGTCTGGGGACGCTCAGAGGAAACGGGCCTCATCTCGCCTGGAGGGGAGAACCTCCTGGATTTTCTCGAGTTTGTTGCAGGTGCTCTCGACTTACCACGGGGAACTCAGGGACCCGATCTGCTGGCCTCAGGAAAGTCTAGTCCCATGCGAGTTGCTTGGAGACCTCTCGGGATTCCTCTCCCGACGATGCTTGGACCTAAGACCTTTTTGTGGAGTTGATGCCGGAAGATGAGGATTCCTCTCCACTGCTGACATGGATCTTGGGTACTTCTGGAGTCTCCCCAGGGGAGTCAGTCTCGTCTCGAGTGGGGGGCCTGCACGTGCGCTTTCCTCCCGAGCTGTAGCAGCAGTGTCACACTTCCTTCGGGTTGATCAAAGCAACTGTGGCTTTCCCTCGAGGCTTTTCCAAGAGGCTTTCCCTCGAGGCTTTCCCACAGGGCTGTCCCACGTGCCACCGTGGTGTGTGTCGATCCTGGGCTTGAAAGTCGAGGCAGTGCAGGGAAAACAGGTTTCCCTGAAATGGACGCAGACATCTGGGGGACTCTGGGAATGGTGGCACGACCCTGGAGTTCCGCTCGCCTTTCCTGTGGAGAGTGCCTCCTCTTGAGATGCGACGGGAACGCCGAGAATTCTATCCCGACCAATTAGGGAAAGGATCCCTCCTCTCGAGCTAGGAGGCGGAAACGGGGCTCCTCTGGATTGGCGGGACTCTCGTGCTTCCTCTTGAGTGGAGACGGGGTATGTCGGGGAAATTCTTCAGTTGCAGCAAGGGTGTGAAGGACCCTTTGGAAATTCAAGAGGTTAGGTGTGATTAGCCTCGAGTCGCCTCAGCAGAAATGGGCCGAATCTCGCCTGGAAGGGAGAACCTCCTGGATTTTCTCGAGTTGCGGCAGGTGCTCTCGGACTTACGACGGGGACCTCAGGGACCCGCTCTGGTGGCCTCAGGAAAGGCCAGTCCCCATGCGAGTTGCTCGGGGGCCTCTCGGGATTCCTCTCCCTTCGATGCCGGGCCCTAAGACCTTGTTTGGAGTCGGTGCCGGAACCTGAGGATTCCTCTCCAGTGCTGACATAGATCCTGGGTACTTCTGGAGTCTCCCCAGGGGAGTCAGTCCACGTCTCGAGTGGGAGCATGCACGTGCCCTTTCCTCCCGAGCTGTAGCAGCAGTGTCACCCTTCCCTTTGCGTGGATCAAGGGATCTGTGGCTTTTCCTCGAGGCTTTCCCACGAGGCTTTCCCACGAGGCTTTCCCACAGGGCTGTCCCACGTGCCACCGTGGTGTGAGTCGATCCTCGGCTTGAAAGTCGAGGCAGTGCAGGGAAAACAGGTTTCCCTGGAATGGACTGAGACATCTGGGGGACTCTGGGAATGGTGGCACGACCCTGGAGTTCCTCTCGCCTTTCCTGTGGACAGCGCCTCCTCTTGAGATGCGACGGGAACGCAGGGAATTCTTTCCCGACCATGCAGGAAAAGGATCCCTCCTCTCGAACTTGGAGGCTGAAACGGGGCTCCTCTGGATGTGGCCGGGACTCTCGTGCTTCCTCTCGAGTGGAGACTGGTATGTTGGGGAACTTCTTGAGTTGCAGCAAGGGTGTGAAGGATCCTTTGGAATTCCAGAGGTTAGGTGTGTTTAGAGTCGAGACGCCTTAGCGAAAATGGGCCTCATCTCCCCTGGAGGGGAGTATCTCCTGGATTTTTTCGAGTTGTGGTACGTGCTCTCGCCTTACGACGGGGACCACTTGGACCCGCTCTGGTGGCCTCAGGAAAGGCCAGTCCCCATGCGAGTTGCTCGGGGGCCTCTCGGGATTCCTCTCCCGTCGATGCCAGGGCCTAAGACCTTGTGTGGAGTCAGTCCCTGCCGGGGTCCAGCCCCGGTGTATCCAGGGAATTCGAAGGGTGGACGGCGTTGGCGTGGAAAGACTTGTTTGTTTATTAATGTAAGATTAGATTAAGAAACTATAGTGTAGTAAGAAGATTAAGTGGAGGAAGAGTGCTGAATAGCTTGGTTTATGCGGAAGGCCAATAAAACTCCAGACAAGGAATTTGCACCATCTACGTTGGGCCACCGGCGCCCGCTTGAATATCTAAGGGTGCCTCGCCTTAAGCTCCCTTTCGTGCGGGTCTTAACAGCCGGGGCAAGTAAGTAGACCTGGCGAGCCTCTGCGCCCCAGATGGAGATTCAGCCTGAAGTTAAAGTAAAGAGCAGAGAGAGGGAAGGGGAGAGAAGAAGAGAGAGAGAGAGACATGGGGGGAGCCAGAGTCCCAAGAAACCAGGCCGAGAGACTAGTTCGAGAAACTGGCCCCCATCCTTTATTGTTCAGAAGGCCTTTTATACTTTTGATAAATCACCGAGATCAATGGGTAACACAAAATTATGTAGCGTTCGCAACCCAGATTCTTTCCGTATATCATTTTGTATACAAAAGGTCTCAGGTGATTTACATTATCTTTTGGCCAAGAGGCTTGTTAACAATTTTTGGCTCTCTTCCTTAATGAATGTTAAGTTTGTTTCCCCTGAAAGTGTTTTTTTTTTTAATCTGCATCTCCTTAAAGCATTAAAGTTACATCTCTATAGAACAAAGGTGCAGTGGGATATAACAAAGAAGGTACTTAACTCAAAGATCTAATGTTGCTAATAGCAGGTCTACTACTTGTTTTTCTATATACCAACTATATCTAAAAATAAAGGATATGAAAATTTGGCAGCAAGCATTGACCCCAAAAATGAAACCTTTAATCAGTCCTATTCTAAAGATTTTGACTCCTCGGAAGCTCCTACATTCCTAGGATGTTTTAAGCTTCCTGTGCCTCCTGCGGTCAGGAGGCCTCAAACAATAACATGTGCAGCTGTACGAGTCCTGCAGGCAGGCTAGAAAGCCATCGGAGGGGTTTTTTGTATTGAAACACTCTTTCAAATGCAGAAGACTAAAGCCCTGATTTGACTTTTTCCAGAAAATGTCAGAAGAGTGGAAAAGCAGAGCACAAAAGCCGGCAGATTTTTGTTGGGGTACGTGCTTAGGAATTTGCAGAGGGGTCCCTGAAGTCTGAGCACGCCTTGCGTATATCAGCTTCCTTCCTCATGACCTTGTCACGGGCAGGATTCCTCACACTGGCTCCCAGCAGGTGCCGGAACCTGAGGATTCCTCTCCAGTGCTGACATGGATATTGGGGTATTTCTGGAGTCTCCCCAGGGGAGTCAATCCTCGTCTCGAGTGGGGGCATGAACGTGCGCTTTCCTCTCTAGCTGTAGCAGCAGAGTCACGATTCCCTTCACGTGGATCAAGGGATCTGTGGCATTCCCTCGAGGCTTTCCCACGAGGCTTTCCCACGAGGCTTTCCCACAGGGCTGTCCCACATGCCACCGTGGTTTGAGTCGATCCTCGGCTTGAAAGTCGAGGCAGTGCAGGGAAAACAGGTTCCCTGGAATGGACGGAGACATCTGGGGGACTCTGGGAATGGTGGCACGACCCTGGAGTTCCTCTCGCCTTTCTTGCGGAGAGCGCCTCCTCTTGAGATGCGACGGGAACGCCGGAAAATTCTTTCCCGACCACGAGGGATAGGATACCTCCTCTCGAGCTAGGAGGCGGAAAAGGGGCTCCTCTGGATGTGGGCGGGACTCTCGTGCTTCCTCTCGAGTGGAGACGGGTATGTCGGGGAACTTCTTGAGTTGCACCAAGGGTGTGAAGGACCCTTTGGAAGTTCCAGAGGTTAGGTGTGATTAGCCTCGAGTCGCCTCAGTGGAAATGGGCCTCATCTCTCCTGGAGGGGAGAACCTCCTGGATTTTCTCGAGTTGTGGCAGGTGCTCTCGACTTACGACGGGAACCTCAGAGACCCGCTCTGGTGGCCTCAGGAAAGGCCAGTCCCCATGCGAGTTGCTCAGGGCCCTCTCGGGGTTCCTCTCCCGTCGATGCCAGGGCCTAAGACCTTGTGTGGAGTCGGTGCCGGAACCTGAGGATTCCTTTGCAGTGCTGACAAGGATCTTGGGGTACTTCTCGAGTCTCCCCAGGGGAGTCAGTCCTCGTCTCGAGTGGGGGCATGCACGTGCGCTTTCCTCCCGAGCTGTAGCAGCAGTGTCACTCTTCCCTTCTCGTGGATCAAGGTATCTGCGGCTTTCCCTAGAGGCTTTCCCACGAGTCTTTTCCACGAGGCTTTCCCACGAGCTTTCCCAAAGGGCTGTCCCACCTGCCACCGTGGTGTGAGTCGATCCTAGGCTAGAAACTCGAGGCAGTACAGGGGAAACAGGTTTCCATGGAATGGACTGAGACATCTGGGGGACTCTGGGAATGAGTGCACGAATCTGGAGTTGCTCTCGCCTTTCCTGTGGAGAGCGCCTCCTCTTGAGATGAGACGGGAAATCCGGGAATACTTGACCGACCACTCAGGGAAAGGATCCCTCCTCTCGAGCTAGGAGGCAGTAACGGGGCTCCTCTGGATGTGGGCGGGACTATCGGGCTTCCTCTCGACTGGAGAAGGCTATGTGGGGGAGCTTCTTGAGTTGCAGCAAGGGTGTGAAGGACCCTTTGGAAGTTCCAGAGGTTAGGTGTGATTAGCCTCGAGATGCCTCAGCGGTAATGGGCCTCATGTCGCCTGGAGGGGAGAACCTCCTGGATTTTCTCGAGTTGCGGAAGGTGCCCTCGACTTACGACGGGGACCACAGGGACCCGCTCTGGTGGCCTCAGGAAAGGCCAGTCCCCATGCGAGTTGCTCGGGGGCTTCTCGGGATTCCTCTCCCGTCTATGCCGGGGCCTAAGACCTTATGTGGAGTCGGTGCCAGAACCTGAGGATTCCTCTCCAGTGCTGACATGGACCTTGGGGTACTTCTGAGATCTCCCCGGGGGAGTCAGTCCTCGTCTCGAGGGGAGGCATGCACGTGTGCTTTCCTCCCGAGCTGTAGCAGCAATGTCACGCATCCCTTCACGTGGATCAAGGGATCTGTGGCTTTCCCTCGAGGCTTTCACACGAGGCTTCCCCAAGAGGCTTTCCCACAGGGCTGTCCCACGTGCCACCGTGGTGTGAGTCGATCCTCGGCTAGAAAGTCGAGGCAGTGCAGGGAAACAGGTTTCCCTGGAATGGACTGAGACATCTGGGGGACTCTGGCGAATGGTGGCACGACACTGGAGTTCCTCTTGCCTTTCCTGTGGAGAGCGCCTCCTCTTGAGATTGCGACGGGAACGCCGGGAATTCTTTCCCAGACAACGCACGGAAAGGATCCCACCTCTCGTAGCTGAGAGGCAGAAATGGGGCTCTTCTGGATGTGGGCGGTACTCTCGAGCTTCCTCTCGAGTGGAGACGGGTATGTCGGGGAACTTCTTGAGTTACAGCAAGGGTGTGAAGGACCCTTTGGAAGTTCCAGAGGTTAGGTGTGATTAGCCTCAAGACGCCTCAGCGGAAATGGGCCTCATCTTGCCTGGAGGGGAGAACCTCCTGGATTTTCTCGAGTTGCGGCAGGTGCTCTTGACTTATGACGGGGACCTCAGGGACCCGCTCTGGTGGCCTCAGGAAAGGCCAGTCCCCATGCGAGTTGCTCGGAGTTCCTCTCGGGATTCCTTTCAGGTCGATGCCGGGGCCTAAGACCTTGTGTGTTGTTGGTGCCGGAACCTGAGGATTCCTCTGCCAGTGCTGATATGGATCTTGGGGTACTTCTGGAGTCTCCCCAGGGGAGTCAGTCCTCGTCTCGAGTGGGGGCATGCACGTGCGCTTTCCTCCCGAGCTGTAGCAGCATTGTCACGCTTCCCTTCGCGTGGATCAAGGGATCTGTGACTTTCCCTCGAGGCTTTCACACGAGGCTTTCCCCGGGGATTTCCCACAAGGCTTTCCCACAGGGATGTCCCACGTGCCACCGTGGTGTGAGTCGATCCTCGGCTTGAAAGTCGAGGCAGTGCAGGGAAAACAGTTTTACCCTGGAATGGAATGAGACATTCGGGGGAATCTGGGAATGGTGGCAAGACCCTAGGAGTTCCTCTCGCCTTTCCTGTGGGTAGCCCCTTCTCTTGAGATGCGTCGGGAATGCAGGGAATTCTTTCCCGACCACGCAGGGAAAGGATCCCTCCTCTCGAGCTAGGAGGCGGAATCGGTGCTCCTCTGGATGTGGGCAGGACTCTCGTGCTTCCTCTCGAGTGGAGACGGGGTATGTCGGGGGACTTCTTGAGTTGCAGCAAGGGTGTGAAGGACCCTTTGGAAGTTCCAGAGGCTAGGTGTGATTAGCCTTGAGACGACTCATTGGAAATGGGCCTCATCTGGCCTGGAGGGGAGAACCTCCTGGGATTTTCTTGAGTTGCGGCTGGTGCTCTCGACTGACGATCGGGGACATCTGCGACCCGCTCTGGTGGCCTCAGGAAAGGCCAGTCCCCATGCGTGTTGCTCGGGGGCCTCTCGGGATTCCTCTCCCGTCGATGCCGGGGCCTAAGACCTTGTGTGGAGTCGGTGCCGGACCCTGAGGATTCCTCTCCAGTGCTGACATGGATCTTGGGGTACTTCTGAGGTCTCCCCAGGGGAGTCAGTCCTCGTCTCGAGTGGGAGGCATGCACGTGCGATTTCCTCCCGAGCTGTAGCAGCAGTGTCACACTTCCCTTCGCGTGGATCAAGGGATCTGTTGCTTTCCCTCGAGGCTTTCACACGAGGCTTTCCCAAGAGGCTTTCCCACAGGGCTGTCCCACGTGCCACCATGGTGTGAGTCGATCCTCGGCTTAGAAAGTCGAGGCAGTGCAGGGAAACAGGTTTCCCTGGAATGGACTGAGACATCTGGGGGACTCTGCGAATGGTGGCACGACACTGGAGTTCCTCTCGCCTTTCCTGTGGAGAGCGCCTCCTCTTGAATTGCGACGGGAACGCGGGGAATTCTTTCCAGACCAGGCACGGAAATGGATCCCTCCTCTGGAGCTATGAGGCAGAAATGGGGCTCCTCTGGATGTGGGCGGGACTATCGGGCTTCCTCTCGAGTGGAGACGGGTATGTCGGGGAACTTCTTGAGTTGCAGCAAGGGTGTGAAAGATCCTTGGAAGTTCCAGAGGTTAGTTGTGATTAGCCTCGAGACGCCTCAGCGGAAATGGGCCTCATCTCGCCTGGAGGGGAGAACCTCCAGGATTTTCTCGAGTTGTGGCAGTTGCTCTCGACTTACGATGGGGACCACAGGGACCCGCTCTGGTGGTCTCAGGAAAGGCCAGTCCCCACGTGAGTTGCTCGGGGGCCTCTCGGGATTCCTCTGCCGTCGCTGCCGGGGCCTAAGATCTTGCGTAGAGTCGGTGCCGGAACCTGAGGATTCCTCTCCAGTGCTGACATGGACCTTGGGGTACTTCTGGAGTCTCCCCAGGGGAGTCAGTCCTCCTCAGAGTGGGGGCATGCACGTGCACTTTCCTCCCGAGCTGTAGCAGCAGTGTAACGCTTCCCTTCCCGTGGAACAAGGGATCTGTGGCATTCCCTCGTGGCTTTACCACGAGGCTTTCCCACGAGGCTTTCCCACAGGGCTGTCCCACGTTCCACCGTGGTGTGAGTCGATCCTCGGCTTTAAAGTCGAAGCAGTGCAGGGAAAACAGGTTTCCCTGGAATGGACTGACACATCTGGGGGTCTGTGGGAATTGTGGCAGGACAATGGAGTTCCTCTCACCTTTCTTGTGGAGAGCGCCTCCTCTTGAGATGCGACGGGAATGCCGGGAATTCTTTCCCGACCACGCAGGGAAAGGATCCCTCCTCTCGAGCTAGCAGGCGGAAACGGGGCGACTCTGGATATGGGCGGGACTCTCGGATTCCTCTTGAGTGGAGACGGGTATGTCGGGGAACTTCTTGAGTTGCAGCAATAGTGTGAAGGACCCTTTGGAAGTCCCAGAGTTAAAGTGTGATTACCCCCTAGTTGCCTCAGCCGAAATGGGCCTCATCTCGCCTGGAGGGGAGAACCTCCTGGATTTTCTCGAGTTGTGGCAGGTGCTCTCAACTTACGATGGGGACCTCAGGGATCCGCTCTGGTGGCCTCAGGAAAGGCCAGTTCCCATGCGAGTTGTTCGGGGGCCTCTCGGGGGCCTCTCCGGTTTCCTCTCCCGTCGATGCTGGGGCCTAAAACCTTGTGTGGAGTCAGTGCCGGAACCTGAGGATTCCTCTCCAGTGCTGACATGGATCTTGGGGTACTTCTGGATTCTCCCCAGGGGAGTCAGTCCTCGTCTCGAGTGGGGGCATGCACGTGCGCTTTCCTCCCGAGCTGAGGCAGCAGTGTCACGCTTCCCTTCGCGTGGATCAAGGGATAAGGGGCTTTCCCTCAAGGCTTTGCCACGAGGCTTTCCCACGAGGCTTTCCCACAGGGCTGTCCCACGTGCCACCGTGGTGTGAGTCGATCCTCGGCTTGAAAGTCGAGGCAGTGCAGTGAAAACAGGTTTCCCGGGAATGGACTGACACATCTGGGGGACTCTTGGAATGTGGCACGACCCTGGAGTTCCTCTCGCCTTTCCTGTGGAGAGCGCCTCCACTTGAGATGCGACGGGAACGCCTGGGAAATCTTTCCCGACCACGCAGGGAAAGGATCCCTCCTCTCGAGCTAGGAAGCGGAAACGAGGCTCCTCTCGATGTGGGCGGGACTCTCGTGCTTCCTCTTGAGTGGAGTCGGGTATGTCGGGGAACTCCTTGAGTTGCAGCAAGGGTGTGAAGGACCCTTTGGAAGTTCCAGTGGTTAGGTGTGATTAGCCTCGTGACGCCTCAGCGGAAATGGGCCTCATCTCGCCTGGAGGGGAGAACCTCCTGGATTTTCTCGAGTTGCGGCAGGTGCTCTCGACTTACGACGGGGACCTCAGGGACCCGCTCTGGTGGCCTCAGGAAAGGACCAGTCCCCTTGGCGAGTTGCTCGGGGGCTTCTCGGGGGCCTCTCGGGTTTCCTCTCCCGTCGATTCTGGGGCCTAAAATCTTTTTTGGAGTCAGTGCCGGAACCTGAGGATTCCTCTCCAGTGCTGACATGGATCTTGGGGTACTTCTGGTGTCTCCACAGGGGAGTCAGTCCTCGTCTCGAGTGGGGGCATGCACGTGCGCATTCCTCCCGAGCTGTAGCAGCAGTGTCACACTTCCCTTCGCGTGGGTCAAGGGATCAGGGGCTTTCCCTCGAGCCTTTCCCTCGAGGCTTTCCCACGAGGCTTTCCCACAGGGCTGTCCCACGTGCCACCATGGTGTGAGTCGATCCTCGGCTTGAAAGTCGAGGCAGTGCAGGGAAAACAGGTTTCCCTGGAATGGACTGACACATCTGGGGGTCTCTGGGAATGTGGCACAACCCAGGAGTTGCTCTCGCCTTTCCTGTGGAGAGCGCCTCCACTTGAGATGTGTCGGGAACGCCGGGAATTCTTTCCCGACCACGCAGGGAAAGGATCCCTCCTCTCGAGCTAGGAGGCGGAAACGGGGCTCCTCTGGATGTGGGCCGGACTCTCGTGCTTCCTCTCGAGTGGAGTCGGGTATGTTGGGGAACTTCTTGAGTTGCAGCAAGGGTGTGAAGAACCCTTTGGAAGTTCCAGAGATTTAGGTGTGATTAGCCTCGAGACACCTCAGCGGAAATGGGCTTCATCTCGCCTGGAGGGGAGAACCTCCTGGATTTTCTCGAGTTGCGGCAGGTGCTCTCGACTTACGACGGGGACCTCAGGGACCCGCTCTGGTGGCCTCAGGAAAGGCCAGTCCCCATGCGAGTTGCTCGGGGGCCTCTCGGGGGCCTCTCGGGTTTCCTCTCCCGTCGATGCTGGGGCCTAAGACCTTGTGTGGAGTCAGTGCCGGAACCTGAGGATTCCTCTCCAGTGCTGACATGGATCTTTGGGTACTTCTGGATTCTCCCCAGGGAAGTCAATCCTCGTCTCGAGTGGGGGCATGCACGTGCCCTTTCCTCCCGAGCTGTAGCAGCAGTGTCACGCTTCCCTTCCCGTGGAACGAGGGATCTGGGGCATTCCATCGAGGCTTTTCCACAAGGCTTTCCCACGAGGCTTTCCCACAGGGCTGTCCCACGTGCCACCGTGGTGTGAGTCGATCCTCGGCTTGAAAGTCGAGGCAGTGCAGGGAAAACTGGTTTCCCTGGAATGGACTGAGGCATCTGAGGGACTCTGGGAATGGTGGCACGACGCTGGAGTTACTCTCGCCTTTCCTGTGGAGAGCACCTCCCCTTGAGATGCGACGGGAATGCCAGGAATTCTTTCCCGAGCACGAAGGGAAAGGATCCCTCCTCCCGAGCTAGGAGGCGGAAAAGAGGCTCCTATGGTTTTGGGCGGGACTCTCGTGCTTCCTCTCAAGTGGAGACGGGTATGTCGGGGAACTTCTTGAACTGCAGCAAGGGTGGAAGGACCCTGTGGAAATTCCAGAGGTTAGGTGTGATTAGCCTCGAGATGCCTCAGTGGAAATGGGCCTCATCTTGATTGGAGGGGAGAACCTCCTGGATTTTCTCGAGTTGCGGACAGGTGCTCTCGACTTACGACGGGGACCTCAGAGACCTCCTCTGGTGGCCTCAGGAAAGGCCTGTCCACTTACGAGTTGCGCGGGAGCCTCGCGGGGTTCCTCTCCCGTCGATGCCAGGGCCTAAGACCTTGTGTGGAGTCGGTGCCGGAACCTGAGGATTCCTCTCCAGTGCTGACATGGATCTTGGGGTACTTCTGGAGTCTCCCCAGGGGAGTCAGTCCTCCTCAGAGTGGGGGCATGCACGTGCACTTTCCTCCCGAGCTGTAGCAGCAGTGTCACGCTTCCCTTCGCGTGGATCAAGGGATCTGTGGCTTTCCCTCGAGGCTTTCCCACGAGGCTTTCCCACGAATCTTTCCCACAGGGCTCTCCCACGTGCCACCTTGCTGTGAGTCGATCCTCGGCTTGAAAGTCGAGGCAGTGCAGGGAAAACAGGTTTCCCTGGAATGTACTGAAACATCTGGGTGTTCTGGGAATGGTAGCACGACCCTGGAGTTCCTCTCGCCTTTCCTTTGGTGAGCGCCTCCTCTTGAGATGCGACGGGAACGCCGGGATTCGTTCCCGACCACGCAGGGGAAGTATCCCTCTCTCGATCTAGGAGGCGGAAAAGGGGCTCCTTTGGATGTGGGCGGGACTCTCGTGCTTCCTCTCGAGTGGAGACGGGTATGTCGGGGAACTTCTTGAGTTGCAGCAAGGGTGTGAAGGACCCTTTGGAAGTTCCAGAGGTTAGGTGTGATTAGCCTCGAGACGCCTCAGCGGAAACGGGCCTCATCTCGCCTGGAGGGGAGAACCTCCTGGAATTTCTCGAGTTGCGGCAGGTGCTCTCGACTTACGACGAGGGCCTCAGGGACCCGCTCTGGTAGCCTCAGGAAAGGCCAGTCCCCATGCAAGTTCTTGGGGGCCTCTCGCGATTCCTCTCTCGTCGATGCTGGGGTTAAGACCTTGTGTGGACTCAGTGCCAGAACCTGAGGATTCCTCTCCAGTGCCGACATGGATCTTGGGGTACTTGTGGAGTATCCCCAGGGGAGTCAGTCCTCGTCTCGAGAGGGGGCATGCACGTGCGATTTCCGCCCGAGCTGAAGCAGCAGTGTCAGGCTTCCCTTCCCGAGGATCAAGGGATTTGTGTCTTTCCCTCGAGGCTTTCCCAAGAGGCTTTCCCACGAGGCTTTCCCACAGGGCTGTCCCACGTGCCACCGTGGTGTGAGTCGATCCTCGGCTTGAAAGTCGAGGCAGTGCAGGGAAAACAGGTTTCCCTGGAATGGACTGAGACATCCGGGGGACTCTGGGAATGGTGGCACGACCCTGGAGTTCCTCTCGCCTTTCCTGTGGAGAGCGCCTCCTCTTGAGATGCGACGGGAAAGCCGGGAATTCTTTCCCGACCACGCAGGGAAAGGATCCCTCCTCTCGAGCTATAAGGCGGAAGCGGGGCTCCTTTGGATGTGGGCGGGACTCTCGTGCTTCCTCTCGAGAGCAGAAGGGTATGTCGGGGAACTTCTTGAGTTGCAGCAAGGGTGTGAAGGACCCTTTAGAAGTTCCAGAGTTTAGGTGTGATTAGCCTCGAGACGCCTCAGCGGAAATGCGCCTCATATCGCCTGGAAGGGAGAACCTCCTGGATTTTCTCGAGTTGCGGCAGGTGCTCTCGACTTACGATGGGGACCTCAGGGACCCGCTCTGGTGGCCTCAGGAAAGGCCAGTCCCCCTGCGGGTTGCTTGGGGGCCTCTCGGGATTCCTCTCCCATCGATGCCGGGCCCTAAGACCTTGTGTGGAGTCGGGGCCGGAACCTGAGGATTCCTCTCCAGTGCTGACATGGACCCTGGGGTACTTCTGGAGTCTCCCCAGGGGAGTCCGTCCTCGTTTCGAGTGGGGCCATGCACGTGCGCTTTCCTCCCGAGCTGTAGCAGCACTGTCACGCTTCCCTTCGCGAGGATCAAGGGATCAGGGGCTTTCCCTCGAGGCTTTCCCACGAGGCTTTCCCACGAGGCTTTCCCACAGGGCTGTCCCACGTGCCACCGTGGTGTGAGTCGATCCTCAGCTTGAAAGTCGTGACAGTGCAGAGAAAACAGGTTTCCCTGGAAGGTTCGGAGACATCTGGTTGTCTCTGGGAATGGTGGCACGACCCTGGAGTTCCTCTCGCCATTCCTGTGGAGAGTGCCTCCTCTTGAGATGCGAAGGGAACGCCGGGAATTCTTTCCCGACCACGCAGGGAAAGGATCCCTCCTCTCAAGCTAGGAGGCGGAAACGGGGCTCCTCTGGATGTGGGCGGGACTCTCGTGCTTCCTCTCGAGTGGAGACGGGTATGTCGGGGAACTTCTTGAGTTGCAGCAAGGGTGTGAAGGACCCTTTGGAAGTTCCAGAGGTTAGGTGTGATTAGCCTCGAGACGCCTCAGCGGAAATGGGCCTCATCTCGCCTGGAGGGGAGAAGCTCCTGGATTTTCTCGAGTTGTGGCAGGTGCTTTCGACTTACGACGGGGACCTCAGGGACCCGCTCTGGTGGCCTCAGGAAAGGCCAGTCCCCATGCGAGTTGCTCGGGTGCCTCTCGGGATTCCTCTCCCGTCTATGCCGGGGCCTAAGATCTTGTGTAGAGTCGGTGCCGGAACCTGAGCATTCCTCTCCAGTGCTGACATGGATCTTGGGGTACTTCTGAAGTCTCCCCAGTGGAGTCAGTGCTCGTCTGGAGTGGGCGCATGCACGTGCGCTTTCCTCCGGAGCTTAGCAGCAGTGTCACGCTTCTCTTCGCGTGGATCAAGGGATCAGGGGCTTTCCCTCGAGGCTTTCCCACGAGGCTTTCCCACGAGGCTTTCCCACAGGGCTGTCCCACGTGCCACCGTGGTGTGAGTCGTTCCTCGGCTTGAAAGTCGAGGCAGTGCAGGGAAAACAGGTTTCCCTGGAATGGACTGAGACATATGGGGGACTCTGGGAATGGTGGCACGACCCTGGAGTTCCTCTCGCCTTTCCTGTGGAGAGCGCCTCCTCTTGAGATGCGACGGGAACGCCGGAAATTCTATCCCGACCACGCAGGGAAAGGATCCCTCCTCTGGAGCCAGGAGGCGGAAACGGGGCTCTTCTGGATGTGGGCGGAACTCTCGTGCTTCTTCTCAAGTGGAGACGGGTATGTCGGGGAACTTCTTGAGTTGCAGCAAGGGTGTGAAGGACCCTTTGGAAGTTCCAGATATTAGATGTGATTAGCCTCGAGACGCCTCTGGGGAAATGAGCCTCATCTCGCCTGGAGGGGAGAACCTCCTGGATTTTCTCGAGTTTCGGCAGGTGCTCTCGACTTATTTTGGGAACCTCAGGGAGCCGCTCAGGTGGCCTCAGGAAAGGCAAGTCCCCATGCGAGTTGCTCGGGGGCCTCTCAGGATTCCTCTCCCTTCGATGCCGGGGCCTAAGATCTTGTGTGGAGTCACTGCCGGAACCTGAGCATTCCTCTCCAGTGCTGACATGGATCTTGGGGTACTTCTGGAGTCTCCCCAGGGGAATCAGTCCTCATCTCGTGTGGGGGCATGCACGTGCGCTTTCCTCCCAAGCTGTAGCAGCAGTGTCACGTTTCCCTTCGCGTGGATCAAGGGATCTGTGGCTTTCCCTCGAGGCTTTCCCAGGAGGCTTTCCCACGAGGCTTTTCCACAGGGCTGTCCCACGTGCCACCGTGGTGTGACTCGATCCTCGGCTTGAACGTCGAGGCAGTGCAGGGAAAACAGGTTTCCCTGGAATGGACTGAGACATCTTGGGGGACTCTGGGAATGGTGGCACGACCCTGGAGTTCCTCTTGCCTTTCCTGTGGTTAGCGCCTCCTCTTGAGATGGGACGGGAACGCCGGGAATTCTTTCCCGACCACGCAGGGAAAGGATCCCTCCTCTCGAGGCAGGAGGCAGAAACGGGGCTCCTCTGGATGTGGTAGGAAATCTCGTGCTTCCTCTCGAGTGGAGACGGGTATGTCGGGGAACTTCTTGAGTTGCGGCAAGGGTGTGAAGGACCCTTTGGAAGTTCCAGAGGTTAGGTGTGATTAGCCTCGAGACGCCTCAGCGGAATTGGGCCTCACCTCGCCCGGAGGGAGAACCTCCTGGATCTTCTCGAGTTGCGGCAGGTGCTCTCGACTTACGACGGGGACCTCAGGGACCCACTCTGGTGGCCTCAGGAAAGGCCAGTACCCATGCGAGTTGCTCGGGGGCCTCTCAGGATTCCTCTCCCGTCGATGCCGGGGCCTAAGATCTTGTGTGGAGCGGATGTCGGAACCTGAGCTTTCCTCTCCAGTGCTGACATGGATCTTGGGGTACTTCTGGAGTCTCCCCAGGGGAGTCAGTCCACGTCTCGAGTGGGGGCATGCACGTGTGATTTCCTCCCGAGATGTACCAGCAGTGTCACGCTTCCCTTCGCGTGGATCAAGGGACCTGTGCCTTTCCCTCGAGGCTTTCCCACGAGGCTTTCCCACGAGGCTTTCCCACATGGCTGTCCCACTTGCCTCCGTGGTGTGAGACGATCCTCGGCTTGAAAGTCGAGGCAGTGCAGGGAAAACAGGTTTCCCTGGAATGGACTGAGACATCTGGGGGACTCTGGGAATGGTGGCACGACCCTGGAGTTCCTCTCGCCTTTCCTGTGGAGAGCGCCTACTCTTGAGGTGCGACGTGAACGCCGGGAATCCTTTCCCGACAACGCAGGGAAAGGATCCCTCCTCTCGAGGTAGGAGGCGGAAACGAGGCTCCACTGGATGTGGTCCGGACTCTGGTGCTTCCTCTGGACTGGAGACGGGTATGTCGGGGAACTTCTTGAGTTGCAGCAAGGGTGTGAAGGACCCTTTGGAAGTTCCAGAGGTTAGATGTGATTAGCCTCGAGACGCCTGAGCGGAAATGGGCCTCATCTCGCCTGGAGGGGAGAACCTCCTGGATTTCTCGAGTTGCGGCAGGTGCTCTCGACTTACAACGGGTACCTCAGGGACCCGCTCTGGTGGCCTCAGGAAAGGCCAGTCCCCATGCGAGTTGCCGCGGGGGCCTCTCGGGATTCCTCTCCCTCGATGCTGGGGCCTAAGACCTTGTGTGGAGTCGGTGCCGGAACCTGAGGATTCCCCTCCAGTGCCGACATAGAACTTGGGGTACTTCTGGAGTCTCCCCAGGGGAGTCAGTCCTCGTCTCGAGTGGGGCATGCACGTGCGCTTTCCTCCCTATCTGTAACAGCCTTGTCACGCTTCCATAGGCGTGGATCAAGGGATCTGTGGCTTTCGCTTGA
>NW_017211658.1:0-17495 GCF_001704415.2 Capra hircus
CTGCTGGGGAGGAGAGTGCTAGGGAACCTACGTCTCTCACACACTTTCTAGGCACCACGGGAGTCAGCCTCTGGGAGTGTGGGGATGCAAAACCCAGCCAGGGGCCCTTGGAACCTGGTGCTCTCCGTGCGGAGCTTTGTCTGGGCGGCCAAGGAACCGCTGAAGGAGCCCTGCTGTTGCCCTTCGCTTCCCTCTGACAGAGCTTTCACTGCTGGAGCCCTTGGCAGTGTGCAACCCACCAGCCCCTAAGCCCTCCTCAAGGACGCTTGGGACCTAAGTGCAAAGGCAAGGCAGGGGTAGAGCTGAAGCCAGGAAGGCGCCAGTGGCGTTTCCGAGCCTCACACAGCCTGCTCCTTCCTGGGGAGGGAGCCTTAAAGCAAGGCAAGTCTGCGCAAGGCTCGCCTATGGCAGAGCATCTTGGTGCCAGGAACTCTGCCAGATCGGGCCTCTGAACAGAGCTAGAGATCTGCCTGTACTGAGGCACACTTAGACTTCCGTGCAAGCAGGGATTTCAGCTTGACGGGGACTTGGCTGCCTCCTCTTCCCCCGAGGAGGCTCGCTTCCCTGCTGGCTGTGCACTCGCCTATCAGGCGGGGGCGCAGGGCTCCTCCAGCAGGTCTTGCCTCAGGGGCTGCTTCCCCTGAGTTGGGGCTGTGGGCAGGAAACCCAGACACGCAGGATCAGGCCCCAAACACCTGCACATGTCTCTGCTGGGGAGGAGAGTGCTAGGGAACCTACGTCTGTCATACACTTTCTGGGCACCCAAGGAATCAGCCTCCGTGTGTGCGGGGCTGAAAACCCCAGCCAGGGGCCCTGGGAGCCTGGTGCTCTCCGTGTGGCGCTGAATCTGGGCGGCCAAGCAACCGCTGGAGGAGCCCTGCAGTTGCCCTTCCCTTCCCTCTGACAGAATTCTCACTGCTGGAGCCCTTGGCAGTGTGCAACCCACCAGCCCCTAAGCTCTCCTTAAGGAGGACTGGGACCTAAGTGCAAAGGCAAGGCAGGATTGGAGCTGAGGCAAGAAAGGCGCCAGTGGCGACTCCCAGGCTCCTGCTGCCTGCTCCTTCCTGGAGAGGCAGCCTAAAAGCAAGGCAAGTCTGGGCAAGGCTAGCC
Source organism: Capra hircus (assembly GCF_001704415.2). Taxonomy (NCBI): domain Eukaryota; kingdom Metazoa; phylum Chordata; class Mammalia; order Artiodactyla; family Bovidae; genus Capra; species Capra hircus. Next base: position 1,111 of record NW_017211658.1, read on the forward strand.
CCGGCAGAGCAGCCTCGCGCCAGGAACTCTGCCAGATCGGGGCTCTGAGCAGAGCTAGAGCTCTGCCGTACTGGAGGCGCACTTAGCTCCGTGCAAGCAGGGCTTTCAACTTGACGGGGCTGGGCTGCCTCCTCTTCCCCCGAGGAGGCTCGCTTCCCTGCTGGCTGTGCACTCGCCTATCAGGCGGGGGCGCAGGGCTCCTCCAGCAGGTCTTGCCTCAGGGGCTGCTTCCCCTGAGTTGGGGCTGTGGGCAGGAACCCAGACACGCAGGATCAGGCCCCAAACACCTGCACATGTCTCTGCTGGGGAGGAGAGTGCTAGGGAACCTACGTCTGTCATACACTTTCTGGGCACCCAAGGAATCAGCCTCCGTGTGTGCGGGGCTGAAAACCCCAGCCAGGGGCCCTGGGAGCCTGGTGCTCTCGGTGCGGCGCTGATTCTAGGCGGCCTAGAAACCGCTGGAGGAGCCCTGCAGTTGCCCTTCCCTTCCCTCTGACAGAGCTCTCACTGCTGAAGCCCTTGGCAGTGTGCAACCCACCACCCCCTAAGCCCTCCCCAACGACGCCTGGCACCTATGTGCAAAGGCAAGGCAGGATTGGAGCTGAGGCAAGGAAGGCACCAGTGGCGTCTCCCAGGCTCGCTCAGACAGCTCCTTCCTGGGGAGGGAGCCTAAAAGCAAGGCAAGTCTGGGCAAGGCGAGCCCCCGGCCGAGCAGCCTCGCGCCAGAAACTCTGCCAGATCGGGGCTCTGAGCAGAGCTAGAGCTCTGCCGTACTGGAGGCCCACTTAGCTCCGTGCAAGCAGGGCTTTCCTCTTGACTGGGCTCGGCTGCCTCCTCTTCTCCCGAGGAGGCTCGCTACACTGCTGGCTGTGCTCTCGCCTATCAGGCGGGCGCGCAGGGCTCCTCCAGCAGGTCTTGCCTCAGGGGCTGCTTCCCCTGAGTTGAGGCTGTGGGCGGGAACCCAGACACGCAGGATAAGGCCCCAACCACCTGCACATGTCTCTGCTGGGGAGGAGAGTGCTAGGGAACCTACGTCTCTCACACACTTTCTAGGCACCCACGGAGTCAGCCTCTGGGAGTGTGGGGATGCAAAACCCAGCCAGGGGCCCTTGGAACCTGGTGCTCTCCGTGCGGAGCTTTGTCTGGGCGGCCAAGGAACCGCTGAAGGAGCCCTGCTGTTGCCCTTCGCTTCCCTCTGACAGAGCTTTCACTGCTGGAGCCCTTGGCAGTGTGCAACCCACCAGCCCCTAAGCCCTCCTCAAGGACGCTTGGGACCTAAGTGCAAAGGCAAGGCAGGGGTAGAGCTGAAGCCAGGAAGGCGCCAGTGGCGTTTCCGAGCCTCACACAGCCTGCTCCTTCCTGGGGAGGGAGCCTTAAAGCAAGGCAAGTCTGCGCAAGGCTCGCCTATGGCAGAGCATCTTGGTGCCAGGAACTCTGCCAGATCGGGCCTCTGAACAGAGCTAGAGATCTGCCGTACTGGAGTCGCACTTAGCTTCGTGTAAGCAGGGATTTCAGCTTGACGGGGACTTGCTGCCTCCTCTTCCCCCGAGGAGGCTCGCTTCCCTGCTGGCTGTGCACTCGCCTATCAGGCGGGGGCGCAGGGCTCCTCCAGCAGGTCTTGCCTCAGGGGCTGCTTCCCCTGAGTTGGGGCTGTGGGCAGGAACCCAGACACGCAGGATCAGGCCCCAAACACCTGCACATGTCTCTGCTGGGGAGGAGAGTGCTAGGGAACCTACGTCTGTCATACACTTTCTGGGCACCCAAGGAATCAGCCTCCGTGTGTGCGGGGCTGAAAACCCCAGCCAGGGGACCTGGGAGCCTGGTGCTCTCCGTGTGGCGCTGAATCTGGGCGGCCAAGCAACCGCTGGAGGAGCCCTGCAGTTGCCCTTCCCTTCCCTCTGACAGAATTCTCACTGCTGGAGCCCTTGGCAGTGTGCAACCCACCAGCCCCTAAGCTCTCCTTAAGGAGGACTGGGACCTAAGTGCAAAGGCAAGGCAGGATTGGAGCTGAGGCAAGAAAGGCGCCAGTGGCGACTCCCAGGCTCCTGCTGCCTGCTCCTTCCTGGAGAGGCAGCCTAAAAGCAAGGCAAGTCTGGGCAAGGCTAGCCCCCGGCAGAGCAGCCTCGCGCCAGGAACTCTGCCAGATCGGGGCTCTGAGCAGAGCTAGAGCTCTGCCGTACTGGAGGCGCACTTAGCTCCGTGCAAGCAGGGCTTTCAACTTGACGGGGCTGGGCTGCCTCCTCTTCCCCCGAGGAGGCTCGCTTCCCTGCTGGCTGTGCACTCGCCTATCAGGCGGGGGCGCAGGGCTCCTCCAGCAGGTCTTGCCTCAGGGGCTGCTTCCCCTGAGTTGGGGCTGTGGGCAGGAACCCAGACACGCAGGATCAGGCCCCAACCACCTGCACATGTCTCTGCTGGGGAGGAGAGTGCTAGGGAACCTACGTCTGTCATACACTTTCTGGGCACCCAAGGAATCAGCCTCCGTGTGTGCGGGGCTGAAAACCCCAGCCAGGGGCCCTGGGAGCCTGGTGCTCTCGGTGCGGCGCTGATTCTAGGCGGCCTAGAAACCGCTGGAGGAGCCCTGCAGTTGCCCTTCCCTTCCCTCTGACAGAGCTCTCACTGCTGAAGCCCTTGGCAGTGTGCAACCCACCACCCCCTAAGCCCTCCCCAACGACGCCTGGCACCTATGTGCAAAGGCAAGGCAGGATTGGAGCTGAGGCAAGGAAGGCACCAGTGGCGTCTCCCAGGCTCGCTCAGACAGCTCCTTCCTGGGGAGGGAGCCTAAAAGCAAGGCAAGTCTGGGCAAGGCGAGCCCCCGGCCGAGCAGCCTCGCGCCAGAAACTCTGCCAGATCGGGGCTCTGAGCAGAGCTAGAGCTCTGCCGTACTGGAGGCCCACTTAGCTCCGTGCAAGCAGGGCTTTCCTCTTGACTGGGCTCGGCTGCCTCCTCTTCTCCCGAGGAGGCTCGCTACACTGCTGGCTGTGCTCTCGCCTATCAGGCGGGCGCGCAGGGCTCCTCCAGCAGGTCTTGCCTCAGGGGCTGCTTCCCCTGAGTTGAGGCTGTGGGCGGGAACCCAGACACGCAGGATAAGGCCCCAACCACCTGCACATGTCTCTGCTGGGGAGGAGAGTGCTAGGGAACCTACGTCTCTCACACACTTTCTAGGCACCCACGGAGTCAGCCTCTGGGAGTGTGGGGATGCAAAACCCAGCCAGGGGCCCTTGGAACCTGGTGCTCTCCGTGCGGAGCTTTGTCTGGGCGGCCAAGGAACCGCTGAAGGAGCCCTGCTGTTGCCCTTCGCTTCCCTCTGACAGAGCTTTCACTGCTGGAGCCCTTGGCAGTGTGCAACCCACCAGCCCCTAAGCCCTCCTCAAGGACGCTTGGGACCTAAGTGCAAAGGCAAGGCAGGGGTAGAGCTGAAGCCAGGAAGGCGCCAGTGGCGTTTCCGAGCCTCACACAGCCTGCTCCTTCCTGGGGAGGGAGCCTTAAAGCAAGGCAAGTCTGCGCAAGGCTCGCCTATGGCAGAGCATCTTGGTGCCAGGAACTCTGCCAGATCGGGCCTCTGAACAGAGCTAGAGATCTGCCGTACTGGAGTCGCACTTAGCTTCGTGTAAGCAGGGATTTCAGCTTGACGGGGACTTGCTGCCTCCTCTTCCCCCGAGGAGGCTCGCTTCCCTGCTGGCTGTGCACTCGCCTATCAGGCGGGGGCGCAGGGCTCCTCCAGCAGGTCTTGCCTCAGGGGCTGCTTCCCCTGAGTTGGGGCTGTGGGCAGGAACCCAGACACGCAGGATCAGGCCCCAAACACCTGCACATGTCTCTGCTGGGGAGGAGAGTGCTAGGGAACCTACGTCTGTCATACACTTTCTGGGCACCCAAGGAATCAGCCTCCGTGTGTGCGGGGCTGAAAACCCCAGCCAGGGGACCTGGGAGCCTGGTGCTCTCCGTGTGGCGCTGAATCTGGGCGGCCAAGCAACCGCTGGAGGAGCCCTGCAGTTGCCCTTCCCTTCCCTCTGACAGAATTCTCACTGCTGGAGCCCTTGGCAGTGTGCAACCCACCAGCCCCTAAGCTCTCCTTAAGGAGGACTGGGACCTAAGTGCAAAGGCAAGGCAGGATTGGAGCTGAGGCAAGAAAGGCGCCAGTGGCGACTCCCAGGCTCCTGCTGCCTGCTCCTTCCTGGAGAGGCAGCCTAAAAGCAAGGCAAGTCTGGGCAAGGCTAGCCCCCGGCAGAGCAGCCTCGCGCCAGGAACTCTGCCAGATCGGGGCTCTGAGCAGAGCTAGAGCTCTGCCGTACTGGAGGCGCACTTAGCTCCGTGCAAGCAGGGCTTTCAACTTGACGGGGCTGGGCTGCCTCCTCTTCCCCCGAGGAGGCTCGCTTCCCTGCTGGCTGTGCACTCGCCTATCAGGCGGGGGCGCAGGGCTCCTCCAGCAGGTCTTGCCTCAGGGGCTGCTTCCCCTGAGTTGGGGCTGTGGGCAGGAACCCAGACACGCAGGATCAGGCCCCAAACACCTGCACATGTCTCTGCTGGGGAGGAGAGTGCTAGGGAACCTACGTCTGTCATACACTTTCTGGGCACCCAAGGAATCAGCCTCCGTGTGTGCGGGGCTGAAAACCCCAGCCAGGGGCCCTGGGAGCCTGGTGCTCTCGGTGCGGCGCTGATTCTAGGCGGCCTAGAAACCGCTGGAGGAGCCCTGCAGTTGCCCTTCCCTTCCCTCTGACAGAGCTCTCACTGCTGAAGCCCTTGGCAGTGTGCAACCCACCACCCCCTAAGCCCTCCCCAACGACGCCTGGCACCTATGTGCAAAGGCAAGGCAGGATTGGAGCTGAGGCAAGGAAGGCACCAGTGGCGTCTCCCAGGCTCGCTCAGACAGCTCCTTCCTGGGGAGGGAGCCTAAAAGCAAGGCAAGTCTGGGCAAGGCGAGCCCCCGGCCGAGCAGCCTCGCGCCAGAAACTCTGCCAGATCGGGGCTCTGAGCAGAGCTAGAGCTCTGCCGTACTGGAGGCCCACTTAGCTCCGTGCAAGCAGGGCTTTCCTCTTGACTGGGCTCGGCTGCCTCCTCTTCTCCCGAGGAGGCTCGCTACACTGCTGGCTGTGCTCTCGCCTATCAGGCGGGCGCGCAGGGCTCCTCCAGCAGGTCTTGCCTCAGGGGCTGCTTCCCCTGAGTTGAGGCTGTGGGCGGGAACCCAGACACGCAGGATAAGGCCCCAACCACCTGCACATGTCTCTGCTGGGGAGGAGAGTGCTAGGGAACCTACGTCTCTCACACACTTTCTAGGCACCCACGGAGTCAGCCTCTGGGAGTGTGGGGATGCAAAACCCAGCCAGGGGCCCTTGGAACCTGGTGCTCTCCGTGCGGAGCTTTGTCTGGGCGGCCAAGGAACCGCTGAAGGAGCCCTGCTGTTGCCCTTCGCTTCCCTCTGACAGAGCTTTCACTGCTGGAGCCCTTGGCAGTGTGCAACCCACCAGCCCCTAAGCCCTCCTCAAGGACGCTTGGGACCTAAGTGCAAAGGCAAGGCAGGGGTAGAGCTGAAGCCAGGAAGGCGCCAGTGGCGTTTCCGAGCCTCACACAGCCTGCTCCTTCCTGGGGAGGGAGCCTTAAAGCAAGGCAAGTCTGCGCAAGGCTCGCCTATGGCAGAGCATCTTGGTGCCAGGAACTCTGCCAGATCGGGCCTCTGAACAGAGCTAGAGATCTGCCGTACTGGAGTCGCACTTAGCTTCGTGTAAGCAGGGATTTCAGCTTGACGGGGACTTGCTGCCTCCTCTTCCCCCGAGGAGGCTCGCTTCCCTGCTGGCTGTGCACTCGCCTATCAGGCGGGGGCGCAGGGCTCCTCCAGCAGGTCTTGCCTCAGGGGCTGCTTCCCCTGAGTTGGGGCTGTGGGCAGGAACCCAGACACGCAGGATCAGGCCCCAAACACCTGCACATGTCTCTGCTGGGGAGGAGAGTGCTAGGGAACCTACGTCTGTCATACACTTTCTGGGCACCCAAGGAATCAGCCTCCGTGTGTGCGGGGCTGAAAACCCCAGCCAGGGGACCTGGGAGCCTGGTGCTCTCCGTGTGGCGCTGAATCTGGGCGGCCAAGCAACCGCTGGAGGAGCCCTGCAGTTGCCCTTCCCTTCCCTCTGACAGAATTCTCACTGCTGGAGCCCTTGGCAGTGTGCAACCCACCAGCCCCTAAGCTCTCCTTAAGGAGGACTGGGACCTAAGTGCAAAGGCAAGGCAGGATTGGAGCTGAGGCAAGAAAGGCGCCAGTGGCGACTCCCAGGCTCCTGCTGCCTGCTCCTTCCTGGAGAGGCAGCCTAAAAGCAAGGCAAGTCTGGGCAAGGCTAGCCCCCGGCAGAGCAGCCTCGCGCCAGGAACTCTGCCAGATCGGGGCTCTGAGCAGAGCTAGAGCTCTGCCGTACTGGAGGCGCACTTAGCTCCGTGCAAGCAGGGCTTTCAACTTGACGGGGCTGGGCTGCCTCCTCTTCCCCCGAGGAGGCTCGCTTCCCTGCTGGCTGTGCACTCGCCTATCAGGCGGGGGCGCAGGGCTCCTCCAGCAGGTCTTGCCTCAGGGGCTGCTTCCCCTGAGTTGGGGCTGTGGGCAGGAACCCAGACACGCAGGATCAGGCCCCAAACCACCTGCACATGTCTCTGCTGGGGAGGAGAGTGCTAGGGAACCTACGTCTGTCATACACTTTCTGGGCACCCAAGGAATCAGCCTCCGTGTGTGCGGGGCTGAAAACCCCAGCCAGGGGCCCTGGGAGCCTGGTGCTCTCGGTGCGGCGCTGATTCTAGGCGGCCTAGAAACCGCTGGAGGAGCCCTGCAGTTGCCCTTCCCTTCCCTCTGACAGAGCTCTCACTGCTGAAGCCCTTGGCAGTGTGCAACCCACCACCCCCTAAGCCCTCCCCAACGACGCCTGGCACCTATGTGCAAAGGCAAGGCAGGATTGGAGCTGAGGCAAGGAAGGCACCAGTGGCGTCTCCCAGGCTCGCTCAGACAGCTCCTTCCTGGGGAGGGAGCCTAAAAGCAAGGCAAGTCTGGGCAAGGCGAGCCCCCGGCCGAGCAGCCTCGCGCCAGAAACTCTGCCAGATCGGGGCTCTGAGCAGAGCTAGAGCTCTGCCGTACTGGAGGCCCACTTAGCTCCGTGCAAGCAGGGCTTTCCTCTTGACTGGGCTCGGCTGCCTCCTCTTCTCCCGAGGAGGCTCGCTACACTGCTGGCTGTGCTCTCGCCTATCAGGCGGGCGCGCAGGGCTCCTCCAGCAGGTCTTGCCTCAGGGGCTGCTTCCCCTGAGTTGAGGCTGTGGGCGGGAACCCAGACACGCAGGATAAGGCCCCAACCACCTGCACATGTCTCTGCTGGGGAGGAGAGTGCTAGGGAACCTACGTCTCTCACACACTTTCTAGGCACCCACGGAGTCAGCCTCTGGGAGTGTGGGGATGCAAAACCCAGCCAGGGGCCCTTGGAACCTGGTGCTCTCCGTGCGGAGCTTTGTCTGGGCGGCCAAGGAACCGCTGAAGGAGCCCTGCTGTTGCCCTTCGCTTCCCTCTGACAGAGCTTTCACTGCTGGAGCCCTTGGCAGTGTGCAACCCACCAGCCCCTAAGCCCTCCTCAAGGACGCTTGGGACCTAAGTGCAAAGGCAAGGCAGGGGTAGAGCTGAAGCCAGGAAGGCGCCAGTGGCGTTTCCGAGCCTCACACAGCCTGCTCCTTCCTGGGGAGGGAGCCTTAAAGCAAGGCAAGTCTGCGCAAGGCTCGCCTATGGCAGAGCATCTTGGTGCCAGGAACTCTGCCAGATCGGGCCTCTGAACAGAGCTAGAGATCTGCCGTACTGGAGTCGCACTTAGCTTCGTGTAAGCAGGGATTTCAGCTTGACGGGGACTTGCTGCCTCCTCTTCCCCCGAGGAGGCTCGCTTCCCTGCTGGCTGTGCACTCGCCTATCAGGCGGGGGCGCAGGGCTCCTCCAGCAGGTCTTGCCTCAGGGGCTGCTTCCCCTGAGTTGGGGCTGTGGGCAGGAACCCAGACACGCAGGATCAGGCCCCAAACACCTGCACATGTCTCTGCTGGGGAGGAGAGTGCTAGGGAACCTACGTCTGTCATACACTTTCTGGGCACCCAAGGAATCAGCCTCCGTGTGTGCGGGGCTGAAAACCCCAGCCAGGGGCCCTGGGAGCCTGGTGCTCTCCGTGTGGCGCTGAATCTGGGCGGCCAAGCAACCGCTGGAGGAGCCCTGCAGTTGCCCTTCCCTTCCCTCTGACAGAATTCTCACTGCTGGAGCCCTTGGCAGTGTGCAACCCACCAGCCCCTAAGCTCTCCTTAAGGAGGACTGGGACCTAAGTGCAAAGGCAAGGCAGGATTGGAGCTGAGGCAAGAAAGGCGCCAGTGGCGACTCCCAGGCTCCTGCTGCCTGCTCCTTCCTGGAGAGGCAGCCTAAAAGCAAGGCAAGTCTGGGCAAGGCTAGCCCCCGGCAGAGCAGCCTCGCGCCAGGAACTCTGCCAGATCGGGGCTCTGAGCAGAGCTAGAGCTCTGCCGTACTGGAGGCGCACTTAGCTCCGTGCAAGCAGGGCTTTCAACTTGACGGGGCTGGGCTGCCTCCTCTTCCCCCGAGGAGGCTCGCTTCCCTGCTGGCTGTGCACTCGCCTATCAGGCGGGGGCGCAGGGCTCCTCCAGCAGGTCTTGCCTCAGGGGCTGCTTCCCCTGAGTTGGGGCTGTGGGCAGGAACCCAGACACGCAGGATCAGGCCCCAACCACCTGCACATGTCTCTGCTGGGGAGGAGAGTGCTAGGGAACCTACGTCTGTCATACACTTTCTGGGCACCCAAGGAATCAGCCTCCGTGTGTGCGGGGCTGAAAACCCCAGCCAGGGGCCCTGGGAGCCTGGTGCTCTCGGTGCGGCGCTGATTCTAGGCGGCCTAGAAACCGCTGGAGGAGCCCTGCAGTTGCCCTTCCCTTCCCTCTGACAGAGCTCTCACTGCTGAAGCCCTTGGCAGTGTGCAACCCACCACCCCCTAAGCCCTCCCCAACGACGCCTGGCACCTATGTGCAAAGGCAAGGCAGGATTGGAGCTGAGGCAAGGAAGGCACCAGTGGCGTCTCCCAGGCTCGCTCAGACAGCTCCTTCCTGGGGAGGGAGCCTAAAAGCAAGGCAAGTCTGGGCAAGGCGAGCCCCCGGCCGAGCAGCCTCGCGCCAGAAACTCTGCCAGATCGGGGCTCTGAGCAGAGCTAGAGCTCTGCCGTACTGGAGGCCGCACTTAGCTCCGTGCAAGCAGGGCTTTCCTCTTGACTGGGCTCGGCTGCCTCCTCTTCTCCCGAGGAGGCTCGCTACACTGCTGGCTGTGCTCTCGCCTATCAGGCGGGCGCGCAGGGCTCCTCCAGCAGGTCTTGCCTCAGGGGCTGCTTCCCCTGAGTTGAGGCTGTGGGCGGGAACCCAGACACGCCAGGATAAGGCCCCAACCACCTGCACATGTCTCTGCTGGGGAGGAGAGTGCTAGGGAACCTACGTCTCTCACACACTTTCTAGGCACCCACGGAGTCAGCCTCTGGGAGTGTGGGGATGCAAAACCCAGCCAGGGGCCCTTGGAACCTGGTGCTCTCCGTGCGGAGCTTTGTCTGGGCGGCCAAGGAACCGCTGAAGGAGCCCTGCTGTTGCCCTTCCGCTTCCCTCTGACAGAGCTTTCACTGCTGGAGCCCTTGGCAGTGTGCAACCCACCAGCCCCTAAGCCCTCCTCAAGGACGCTTGGGACCTAAGTGCAAAGGCAAGGCAGGGGTAGAGCTGAAGCCAGGAAGGCGCCAGTGGCGTTTCCGAGCCTCACACAGCCTGCTCCTTCCTGGGGAGGGAGCCTTAAAGCAAGGCAAGTCTGCGCAAGGCTCGCCTATGGCAGAGCATCTTGGTGCCAGGAACTCTGCCAGATCGGGCCTCTGAACAGAGCTAGAGATCTGCCGTACTGGAGTCGCACTTAGCTTCGTGTAAGCAGGGATTTCAGCTTGACGGGGACTTGCTGCCTCCTCTTCCCCGAGGAGGCTCGCTTCCCTGCTGGCTGTGCACTCGCCTATCAGGCGGGGGGCGCAGGGCTCCTCCAGCAGGTCTTGCCTCAGGGGCTGCTTCCCCTGAGTTGGGGCTGTGGGCAGGAACCCAGACACGCAGGATCAGGCCCCAAACACCTGCACATGTCTCTGCTGGGGAGGAGAGTGCTAGGGAACCTACGTCTGTCATACACTTTCTGGGGCACCCAAGGAATCAGCCTCCGTGTGTGCGGGGCTGAAAACCCCAGCCAGGGGCCCTGGGAGCCTGGTGCTCTCCGTGTGGCGCTGAATCTGGGCGGCCAAGCAACCGCTGGAGGAGCCCTGCAGTTGCCCTTCCCTTCCCTCTGACAGAATTCTCACTGCTGGGAGCCCTTGCAGTGTGCAACCCACCAGCCCCTAAGCTCTCCTTAAGGAGGACTGGGACCTAAGTGCAAAGGCAAGGCAGGATTGGAGCTGAGGCAAGAAAGGCGCCAGTGGCGACTCCCAGGCTCCTGCTGCCTGCTCCTTCCTGGAGAGGCAGCCTAAAAGCAAGGCAAGTCTGGGCAAGGCTAGCCCCCGGCAGAGCAGCCTCGCGCCAGGAACTCTGCCAGATCGGGGCTCTGAGCAGAGCTAGAGCTCTGCCGTACTGGAGGCGCACTTAGCTCCGTGCAAGCAGGGCTTTCAACTTGACGGGGCTGGCTGCCTCCTCTTCCCCCGAGGAGGCTCGCTTCCTGCTGGCTGTGCACTCGCCTATCAGGCGGGGCGCAGGGCTCCTCCAGCAGGTCTTGCCTCAGGGGCTGCTTCCCCTGAGTTGGGGCTGTGGGCAGGAACCCAGACACGCAGGATCAGGCCCCAACACCTGCACATGTCTCTGCTGGGGAGGAGAGTGCTAGGGAACCTACGTCTGTCATACACTTTCTGGGCACCCAAGGAATCAGCCTCCGTGTGTGCGGGGCTGAAAACCCAGCCAGGGCCCTGGAGCCTGGTGCTCTCGTGCGGCGCTGATTCTAGGCGGCCTAGAACCGCTGGAGGAGCCCTGCAGTTGCCCTTCCCTTCCCTCTGACAGAGTTCTCACTGCTGAGCCCTTGGCAGTGTGCAACCCACCAGCCCTAAGCCTCCCAACGAGCCTGGGACCTAAGTGCAAAGGCAAGGCAGGATTGGAGCTGAGGCAAGGAAGGCGCCAGTGGCGTCTCCCAGGCTCCTCAGCCTGCTCCTTCCTGGGAGGGAGCCTAAAAGCAAGGCAAGTCTGGGCAAGGCTAGCCCCGCAGAGCAGCCTCGCGCCAGAACTCTGCCAGATCGGGGCTCTGAGCAGAGCTAGAGCTCTGCCGTACTGGAGGCCACTTAGCTCCGTGCAAGCAGGGCTTTCACTTGACGGGCTGGCTGCCTCCTCTTCTCCCGAGGAGGCTCGCTTCCCTGCTGGCTGTGCACTCGCCTATCAGGCGGGGCGCAGGGCTCCTCCAGCAGGTCTTGCCTCAGGGGCTGCTTCCCCTGAGTTGGGGCTGTGGGCGGAACCCAGACACGCAGGATCAGGCCCCAACCACCTGCACATGTCTCTGCTGGGGAGGAGAGTGCTAGGGAACCTACGTCTGTCATACACTTTCTGGCACCCAAGGAATCAGCCTCCGTGTGTGCGGGGCTGAAAACCCAGCCAGGGGCCCTGGGAGCCTGGTGCTCTCCGTGCGGCGCTGATCTGGCGGCCAAGAACCGCTGGAGGAGCCCTGCAGTTGCCCTTCCCTTCCCTCTGACAGAGCTTCACTGCTGGAGCCCTTGGCAGTGTGCAACCCACCAGCCCTAAGCCTCCTCAAGGACGCTGGACCTAAGTGCAAAGGCAAGGCAGGATTGGAGCTGAGGCAAGGAAGGCACCAGTGGCGTCTCCCAGCTCCTCAGACAGCTCCTTCCTGGGAGGGAGCCTAAAAGCAAGGCAAGTCTGGGCAAGGCGAGCCCCCGGCAGAGCACTCGCGCCAGAACTCTGCCAGATCGGGCTCTGAGCAGAGCTAGAGCTCTGCCGTACTGGAGGCGCACTTAGCTCCGTGCAAGCAGGGCTTTCACTTGACGGGCTGGCTGCCTCCTCTTCCCCGAGGAGGCTCGCTTCCCTGCTGGCTGTGCACTCGCCTATCAGGCGGGGGCGCAGGGCTCCTCCAGCAGGTCTTGCCTCAGGGGCTGCTTCCCCTGAGTTGGGGCTGTGGGCGGAACCCAGACACGCAGGATCAGGCCCCAACCACCTGCACATGTCTCTGCTGGGGAGGAGAGTGCTAGGGAACCTACGTCTGTCACACACTTTCTAGGCACCCACGGAGTCAGCCTCTGGAGTGTGGGGTGAAAACCCAGCCAGGGGCCTTGGAGCCTGGTGCTCTCCGTGCGGAGCTTGTCTGGCGGCCAAGGAACCGCTGAAGGAGCCCTGCTGTTGCCCTTCGCTTCCCTCTGACAGAGCTTTCACTGCTGGAGCCCTTGCAGTGTGCAACCCACCAGCCCCTAAGCCTCCTCAAGGACGCTTGGGACCTAAGTGCAAAGGCAAGGCAGGGGTAGAGCTGAGCCAGGAAGGCGCCAGTGCGTTTCCGAGCCTCACACAGCCTGCTCCTTCCTGGGGAGGGAGCCTTAAAGCAAGGCAAGTCTGCGCAAGGCTCGCCTATGGCAGAGCATCTTGGTGCCAGGAACTCTGCCAGATCGGGCCTCTGAACAGAGCTAGAGATCTGCCGTACTGGAGTCGCACTTAGCTTCGTGAAGCAGGGATTTCAGCTTGACGGGGACTTGCTGCCTCCTCTTCCCCGAGGAGGCTCGCTTCCCTGCTGGCTGTGCACTCGCCTATCAGGCGGGGCGCAGGGCTCCTCCAGCAGGTCTTGCCTCAGGGGCTGCTTCCCCTGAGTTGGGGCTGTGGGCAGGAACCCAGACACGCAGGATCAGGCCCCAAACACCTGCACATGTCTCTGCTGGGAGGAGAGTGCTAGGGAACCTACGTCTGTCATACACTTTCTGGCACCCAAGGAATCAGCCTCCGTGTGTGCGGGGCTGAAAACCCAGCCAGGGGACCTGGAGCCTGGTGCTCTCCGTGTGGCGCTGAATCTGGGCGGCCAAGCAACCGCTGGAGGAGCCCTGCAGTTGCCCTTCCTTCCCTCTGACAGAATTCTCACTGCTGGAGCCCTTGGCAGTGTGCAACCACCAGCCCCTAAGCTCTCCTTAAGGAGGACTGGGACCTAAGTGCAAAGGCAAGGCAGGATTGGAGCTGAGGCAAGAAAGGCGCCAGTGGCGACTCCCAGGCTCCTGCTGCCTGCTCCTTCCTGGAGAGGCAGCCTAAAAGCAAGGCAAGTCTGGGCAAGGCTAGCCCCGGCAGAGCAGCCTCGCGCCAGGAACTCTGCCAGATCGGGGCTCTGAGCAGAGCTAGAGCTCTGCCGTACTGGAGGCGCACTTAGCTCCGTGCAAGCAGGGCTTTCAACTTGACGGGGCTGGGCTGCCTCCTCTTCCCCGAGGAGGCTCGCTTCCCTGCTGGCTGTGCACTCGCCTATCAGGCGGGGGCGCAGGGCTCCTCCAGCAGGTCTTGCCTCAGGGGCTGCTTCCCCTGAGTTGGGGCTGTGGGCAGGAACCCAGACACGCAGGATCAGGCCCCAACACCTGCACATGTCTCTGCTGGGGAGGAGAGTGCTAGGGAACCTACGTCTGTCATACACTTTCTGGGCACCCAAGGAATCAGCCTCCGTGTGTGCGGGGCTGAAAACCCCAGCCAGGGGCCCTGGGAGCCTGGTGCTCTCGGTGCGGCGCTGATTCTAGGCGGCCTAGAAACCGCTGGAGGAGCCCTGCAGTTGCCCTTCCCTTCCCTCTGACAGAGCTCTCACTGCTGAAGCCCTTGGCAGTGTGCAACCCACCACCCCTAAGCCCTCCCAACGACGCCTGGCACCTATGTGCAAAGGCAAGGCAGGATTGGAGCTGAGGCAAGGAAGGCACCAGTGGCGTCTCCCAGGCTCGCTCAGACAGCTCCTTCCTGGGGAGGGAGCCTAAAAGCAAGGCAAGTCTGGGCAAGGCGAGCCCCCGGCCGAGCAGCCTCGCGCCAGAAACTCTGCCAGATCGGGGCTCTGAGCAGAGCTAGAGCTCTGCCGTACTGGAGGCCCACTTAGCTCCGTGCAAGCAGGGCTTTCCTCTTGACTGGGCTCGGCTGCCTCCTCTTCTCCCGAGGAGGCTCGCTACACTGCTGGCTGTGCTCTCGCCTATCAGGCGGGCGCGCAGGGCTCCTCCAGCAGGTCTTGCCTCAGGGGCTGCTTCCCCTGAGTTGGGCTGTGGCGGAACCCAGACACGCAGGATCAGGCCCCAACCACCTGCACATGTCTCTGCTGGGGAGGAGAGTGCTAGGGAACCTACGTCTCTCACACACTTTCTAGGCACCCACGGAGTCAGCCTCTGGAGTGTGGGGATGCAAAACCCAGCCAGGGGCCCTTGGAACCTGGTGCTCTCCGTGCGGAGCTTGTCTGGGCGGCCAAGGAACCGCTGAAGGAGCCCTGCTGTTGCCCTTCGCTTCCCTCTGACAGAGCTTTCACTGCTGGAGCCCTTGCAGTGTGCAAACCCACCAGCCCTAAGCCCTCCTCAAGGACGCTTGGGACCTAAGTGCAAAGGCAAGGCAGGGGTTAGAGCTGAAGCCAGGAAGGCGCCAGTGGCGTTTCCGAGCCTCACACAGCCTGCTCCTTCCTGGGGAGGGAGCCTTAAAGCAAGGCAAGTCTGCGCAAGGCTCGCCTATGGCAGAGCATCTTGGTGCCAGGAACTCTGCCAGATCGGGCCTCTGAACAGAGCTAGAGATCTGCCGTACTGGAGTCGCACTTAGCTTCGTGTAAGCAGGGATTTCAGCTTGACGGGGATTTGCTGCCTCCTCTTCCCCCGAGGAGGCTCGCTTCCCTGCTGGCTGTGCACTCGCCTATCAGGCGGGGGCGCAGGGCTCCTCCAGCAGGTCTTGCCTCAGGGGCTGCTTCCCCTGAGTTGGGGCTGTGGGCAGGAACCCAGACACGCAGGATCAGGCCCCAAACACCTGCACATGTCTCTGGCTGGGGAGGAGAGTGCTAGGGAACCTACGTCTGTCATACACTTTCTGGGCACCCAAGGAATCAGCCTCCGTGTGTGCGGGGCTGAAAACCCCAGCCAGGGGCCTGGGAGCCTGGTGCTCTCCGTGTGGCGCTGAATCTGGCGGCCAAGCAACCGCTGGAGGAGCCCTGCAGTTGCCCTTCCCTTCCCTCTGACAGAATTCTCACTGCTGGAGCCTTGGCAGTGTGCAACCCACCAGCCCCTAAGCTCTCCTTAAGGAGGACTGGGACCTAAGTGCAAAGGCAAGGCAGGATTGGAGCTGGAGCAAGAAAGGCGCCAGTGGCGACTCCCAGGTCCTGCTGCCTGCTCCTTCCTGGAGAGGCAGCCTAAAAGCAAGGCAAGTCTGGGCAAGGCTAGCCCCCGGCAGAGCAGCCTCGCGCCAGGAACTCTGCCAGATCGGGGGCTCTGAGCAGAGCTAGAGCTCTGCCGTACTGGAGGCGCACTTAGCTCCGTGCAAGCAGGGCTTTCAACTTGACGGGGCTGGGCTGCCTCCTCTTCCCCCGAGGAGGCTCGCTTCACTGCTGGCTGTGCACTCGCCTATCAGGCGGGGGCGCAGGGCTCCTCCAGCAGGTCTTGCCTCAGGGCTGCTTCCCCTGAGTTGGGGCTGTGGGCAGGAACCCAGACACGCAGGATCAGGCCCCAACACCTGCACATGTCTCTGCTGGGAGGAGAGTGCTAGGGAACCTACGTCTGTCATACACTTTCTGGGCACCCAAGGAATCAGCCTCGGGTGTGCGGGGCTGAAAACCCAGCCAGGGGCCCTTGGAGCCTGGTGCTCTCCGTGCGGGCTGATCTGGGCGGCCAAGAACCGCTGGAGGAGCCCTGCAGTTGCCCTTCCCTTCCCTCTGACAGAGCTCTCACTGCTGAAGCCCTTGGCAGTGTGCAACCCACCAGCCCTAAGCCCCCTCAAGGACGCTGGGACCTAAGTGCAAAGGCAAGGCAGGATTGGAGCTGAGGCAAGGAAGGCGCCAGTGGCGTCTCCCAGGCTCCTCAGCCTGCTCCTTCCTGGGGAGGGAGCCTAAAAGCAAGGCAAGTCTGGGCAAGGCGAGCCCCCGGCAGAGCAGCCTCGCGCCAGAAACTCTGCCAGATCGGGGCTCTGAGCAGAGCTAGAGCTCTGCCGTACTGGAGGCCCACTTAGCTCCGTGCAAGCAGGGCTTTTCCTCTTGACGGGCTGGCTGCCTCCTCTTCCCCGAGGAGGCTCGCTTCCCTGCTGGCTGTGCACTCGCCTATCAGGCGGGGGCGCAGGGCTCCTCCAGCAGGTCTTGCCTCAGGGGCTGCTTCCCCTGAGTTGGGGCTGTGGGCAGGAACAGACACGCAGGATCAGGCCCAACCACCTGCACATGTCTCTGCTGG
>NW_017211659.1:0-17494 GCF_001704415.2 Capra hircus
TCTGTTTCCCCCTTCTCCTCCTGCCCTCAATCATTCCCAGCATCACAGTCTTTTCCCATGTGTCAGTTCTTCACATCAAGTGGCCAAAGTATTGAAGCTTCAGCTTCAGCATCAGTCCTTTTCAATGAATATTTAGGGTTCATTTCCTATAGGATTAACTGATTTGGTCTCTTGCTGGCCAAAGGACTCTCAAGAGTCCTCCAGCACCAGTTTGAATCAATTCATTGGTACTCAGCCTTATTTATGGTCCAACTCTCACATCCATACATGACTACTGGAAAAACTATGGGTTTGACTATATGGCCCTTTGTTGGCAAAATGAATGTTTCTCTTTTAATACACTGTCTAGGTTGTCATAGCTTTTCTTCCAAAAGGAGGAGTCTTTTAATTTCATGGCTGCAGTCACCGTCTGGCAGTGATTTTGGAGCCCAAGAAAATAAAAAAGGCCACTGTTTCCATTTTTTCCCCATCTATTTGCAGTGAAGTGATGGGACCAGATGCATGACCTTAGTTTTTTGAATATTGAGTGACCTTAGTTTTTTGAATATTGAGTTTTAAGCCAACTTTTTCACTTTCCTTTTTCACTTTCATCAACAGGCTCTTTAGTTCCTCTTCACTTTCTGTCATTAGAGTGGTATCATCTGCATATCTGAGGTTTTAAAATTTCCCCAGCAATCTTGATTCCAGCTTGGGATTCATCTAGCTCAGCATTTCACACGATGTACTCTGCATAGAAGTTAAATAAGCAGGGTGACAATACGCAGCCTTGACATGTTCCTTTTCCAATTTTGAATCAGTCAAAAACCATGGAACATGTTGTTCCATATCCAGTTCTAATTTTTGCTTCCTGACCTGCATACTGGTTTTCCAGGGGACAGGTAAAGTGATCTGGTATTCCCATCTCTTAAGGAATTTTCTGCAGTTTGTTGTGGTTCACACAGTCAAAGGTTTTAGTATAATCAATAAAGCAGATGTAGATTTTTTTTTTTTTAAATTCCCTTGCTTTCTCTATGATCTAATGGATGTTGGCAATTTGATCTATGGTTCCTCTGCCTTTTCTAAATCCAGCTTGTACATCTGGGAGTTCTCAGTTCATATACTGTTGAAGCCTAACTTGAAGGATTTTGAGAATTACCTTCCTAGCACAGAAATGAGAGTGATTGTACAATACTTTTGAACAGTCTTTGGCATTGCCTTTCTTTGGGATCGGAATGAAAACTGACCTTTTCCAGTTCTGTGGTCACTACTGAGTTTTCCAACTTTCCTGGCATATTGAGCACAGCACTTTAACAGCATCATCATTTATGATTTGAAATAGCTCAGCTGGAATTCCATCACCTTCACTAGCTTTGTTCATTGTGAGGGTTCCTAAGGCCCATTTGACTTCATATACCAGGATGTCTGACTCTGGTGAGTGATCACACCATCGTGGTTATCTGGGTCATTAAGACATTTTTTTGTATAGTTCTTCTGTATATTCTTGCGACCTCCTCCTAATCTTGTCTACTTTGTTAGGTCTGCTTCTATTAGGGTCTGGAGGGCTACAGTCCATGGGTTGACTAACACTGTTAGTCCGACTAACATGTCTGACTCTTTGTGACCCCGTGGATTGTAACCCACCAGTCTCCTCTGTCCATGGGATTCTCCAGGCAAGAAATATTGAAATGGGTAGTCATTCCCTTCTCCAAGGGGATCTTCCTGACCTAGAAATTGAAGCCAGGTCTCCTGCATTGCAGGCAGATTCTTTACCTTCTATCCATCAGGGATGGGAACTGTTTAACTTGACCTCCAAGGCCACCCAATATATTATATATGCTCAATTCATATTTGTTAATTATTAAAAGTATATAATTCAAATACCAACTATTTTATTTAGGAGATATAGTTAAGTACTCACATTTTGGAACTACTCTGCCTGTGTTAAGATTCTAGCCATATCCAGAACATTTGATGACATAAATCAAAGCAAGATCCTCTATGACCCACCTCCTAGAGTAATGGAAATATAGACGAAAATAAACAAGTGGGACCTGATTAAACTTAAAAGCTTTGGCAAAGCAAAGGAAACTGCAAGCAAGGCGAAAAGACAACCCTCCAGAATGGGAGAAAATAATAGCAAATGAAACAACTGACAATGGATTTATTTCCAAAATATACAAGCAGCTCATACAACTCAATACCAGTAACAATCAACCCAATCAAAGAGTGGGGAAAAGACCTAAACATACATTTCTCCAAAGAAGACAGACAGATGGCTAACAAACACATGAAAAGATGCTCAGCATAGCTCATTATTGAGATAAATGCAAATCAAAGCTCCAATGAGGTATCACCTCAACACCGGTCAGAATGGCCATCGTCAAAAGTCTACAAACAATAAATGCTGGAGAGGGTGTGGAGAAAAGGGAACGCTCTTGCACTGTTGGTTGGAATGTAAACTGATACAGCCACTATGGAACATGGTATGGAGATTCCTTAAAAACTAGGAATAAAACCATAATATGACCCAGCAATCCCACTCCTAGGCATATACCCTGAGGAAACCAAAATTGAAAGAGACACATGTATCCCATTTTTCATTGCAGGCAGTATTTACAAAAGCTAGAACATGGAAGCAACCTAGATGTCCATAGACAGATGAATGGATAAAGAAATAATGGTATATATACACAATGGTATATTACTCAGCCATAAAAAGGAACACATCTGAGTCAGTTCTAATGAGGTGGATGAGCCTAGAACTATTATACAGAGTGAAGTGAGTCAGAAAGAGAAAGATAAATACAGTATTCACATATATATGGAATCTAGAAAAATGGTACTGAAGAATTTATTTACAGGGCAACAGTGGAGAAATAGACATAGAGATTAGACTTATGGACATGGGGAGAGGGGAGGAGAAAGTGAGATGTATGGAAAGAGTAACATGGAAACTTACATTACCATATGTAAAATAGCCCACAGGAATTTCCTCTATGGCTCAGGAAACTCAAACAGGGGCTCTGTATCAACCTAGAGGATGGGATGGGGAGAGAGATGGGAGGGAGCTTCGAAAGGGATGGGATATATGTATACCCATGGCTATATCATGTTGAGGTTTGACAGAAAACAGCAAAATTCTTTTTTTTCCTGTTTATTTATTTATGTATTTTACTTCACAATATTGTATTGGTTTTGCCATACAGTGACTTGAAGCTGCCATGGGTGTACATGTGTTCCCCATCCTGAATCCCTCTCCCACCTCCTTCCCCATCCCATCCCTCTGGGTCATTCCAGTGCACCAGCCCAAGCACCCTGTATCATGCATCGAACCTGGACTGGCGATTTGTTTCACATATGGTAATTTACATGTTTCAATGCCATTCTCCCATATCAATCCACCCTCGCCCTCTCCCACAGAGTCCAACAGACTGTTCTATACATCTGTGTCTCTCTTGCTATCTCACATACAGGGTTATCATTACCATCTTTCTAAATTCCATATATATGCGTTAGTATACTGTATTGGTGTTTTCTTTCTAGCTTACTTCACTCTGTATAATAGGCTCCAGTTTCATCCACCTCAATAGAACTGATTCAAATGTATTCTTTTTAATGGCTGAGTAATATTCCATTGTGTATATGTACCACAGCTTTCTTATCCATTTGTCTGCTGATGGACATCTAGGTTGCTTCCATGTCCTGGCTATTATAAATAGTGCTGCAATGAACATTGGGGTACACGTGTCTCTTTCAATTCTGGTTTCCTCAATGTGTATGCCCAGCAATTATCCTCCAATAAAAAATAAATTAATTTAAAAAATACCCCCTTGAGATGGGCAATGAGACGTTTACCTTCTGTCACTCAAGATTGTACTGGAGGTTTGAGACAGTCCAAAAAAGGCTAGAAAAGGGAGAAGGAGGCACATTAATCTCAGATAACAGCTACATATGCAGAAAATCCAAGAGTTCATGAACTATTAAAACCAATAACTGAATTAAAGCAAGGTTGCACAATATATGCAAGATTGCACAATAAATGTAAAGATCAATTTTCTGGAAGAGTTTGAGGAGGATAGGTGTTAGCTCTTCTCGAAATTTTTGGTAGAATTCAGCTGTGAAGCCATCTGGACCTGGGCTTTTGTTTGCTGGAAGATTTCTGATTACAGTTTCAATTTCCGTGCTTGTGATGGGTCTGTTAAGATTTTCTATTTCTTCCTGGTTCAGTTTTGGAAAATTGTACTTTTCTAAGAATTTGTCCATTTCTTCCACGTTGTCCATTTTATTGGCATACAACTGCTGATAGTAGTCTCTTATGATCCTTTGTATTTCTGTGTTGTCTGTTGTGATCTCTCCATTTTCATTTCTAATTTTATTGATTTGATTTTTGTCCCTTTGCTTCTTGATGAGTCTGGCTAATGGTTTGTCAATTTTATTTATCCTTTCAAAGAACCAGCTTTTGGCTTTGTTGATTTTTGCTATGGTCTCTTTTGTTTCTTTTGCATTTATTTCTTCCCTAATTTTTAATATTTCTTTCCTTCTACTAACTCTGGGGTTCTCCAATTCTTCCTTTTCTAGTTGCTTTAGTTGTTGAGTTAGGTTATTTATTTGACTTTTTTCTTGTTTCTTGAGGTATGCCTGTATTGCTATGAACTTTCCTCTTAGCACTGCTTTTATAGTGTCCCACAGGTTTTGGGTTGTTGTGTTTTCATTTTCATTAGTTTCTATGCATATTTTAATTTCTTTTTTGATTTCTTCTGTGATTTGTTGGTTATTCAGAAGTGTGTTGTTCAAACCTCCATATGTTGGAATTTTTAATAGTTTTTCTCCTGTAATTGAGATCTAATCTTAATGCATTATGGTCAGAAAAGATGCTTGGAATGATTTCGATTTTTTTGAATTTATCAAGTTTAGATTTATGGCCCAGGATGTGATCTATCCTGGAGAAGGTTCCATGAGCACTTGAAAAAAAGGTGAAATTCATTGTTTTGGGGTGAATTGTCCTATAGATATCAATTAGGTCTAACTGATCTAATGTATCATTTAAAGTTTGTGTTTCTTTGTTAATTTTCTGTTTAGTTGATCTGTCCATAGGTGTGAGTGGGGTATTAAAGTCTCCCACTATTATTGTGTTATTGTTGATTTCCCCTTTCATACTTGTTAGCATTTGTCTTACATATTGTGGTGCTCCTATATTGGGTGCATATATATTTATAATTGTTATATCTTCTTCTTGGATTGTTCCTTTGATCATTATGTAGTGGTCTTCTTTGTCTCTTTTCACAGCCTTTGTTTTAAAGTCTATTTGATCGGATATGAGTATTGCCACTCCTGCTTTCTTTTGGTCTCTATTTGCGTGGTATATCTTTTTCCAGCCCTTCACTTTCAG
Organism: Capra hircus; assembly: GCF_001704415.2. Classification (NCBI taxonomy): domain Eukaryota; kingdom Metazoa; phylum Chordata; class Mammalia; order Artiodactyla; family Bovidae; genus Capra; species Capra hircus. The sequence continues at coordinate 5,369 of NW_017211659.1, forward strand.
TCTGTATGTGTCCCTTGTTTTGAGGTGGGTCTCTTGTAAGCAGCATATAGAGGGGTCTTGTTTTTGTATCCATTCGGCCAGTCTTTGTCTTTTGGTTGGGGCGTTCAACCCATTTACGTTTAAGGTAATTATTGATAAGTATGATCCCGTTACCATTTACTTTATTGTTTTGGGTTCGGGTTTATACACCCTTTTCGTGTTTCCTGTCTAGAGAATATCCTTTAGAATTTGTTGGAGAGCTGGTTTGGTGGTGCTGAATTCTCTCAGCTTTTGCTTGTCTGTAAAGCTTTTGATTTCTCCTTCGTATTTGAATGAGATCCTTGCTGGGTACAGTAATCTGGGCTGTAGGTTATTGTCTTTCATCACTTTAAGTATGTCTTGCCATTCCCTCCAGGCCTGAAGAGTTTCTATTGAAAGATCAGCTGTTATCCTTATGGGAATCCCCTTGTGTGTTATTTGTTGTTTTTCCCTTGCTGCTTTTAATATTTGTTCTTTGTGTTTGATCTTTGTTAATTTGATTAATATGTGTCTTGGGGTGTTTCGCCTTGGGTTTATCCTATTTGGAACTCTCTGTGTTTCTTGGACTTGGGTGATTATTTCCTTCCCCATTTTAGGGAAGTTTTCAACTATTATCTCCTCAAGGATTTTCTCATGATCTTTCTTTCTGTCTTCTTCTTCTGGGACTCCTATAATTCGAATGTTGGAGCGTTTCATATTGTCCTGGAGGTCTCTGAGATTGTCCTCATTTCTTTTAATTCGTTTTTCTTGTTTCCTCTCTGATTCATTTATTTCTACCATTCTATCTTCTATTTCACTAATCCTATCTTCTGCCTCCGTTATTCTACTATTTGTTGCCTCCAGAGTGTTTCTGATCTCATTTATTGTGTTATTCATTATATTTTGACTCTTTTTTATTTCTTCTAGGTCCTTGTTAAACCTTTCTTGCATCTTCTCAATCCTTGTCTCTAGGCTATTTATCTGTGATTCCATTTTGATTTCAAGATTTTGGATCATTTTTACTATCAATATTCGGAATTCCTTCTCCGGTAGATTCCCTACTTCTTCCTCTTTTGTTTGGTTTGGTGGGCATTTCTCCTGTTCCTTTACCTGCTGAGTATTCCTCTGTCTCTTCATCTTGGTTATATTGCTGCGTTTGGGGTGGCCTTTTTATATTCTGGTAATTTGTGGAGTTCTCTTAGCAAATGAAGCAAGTGACAAACAACTAATTTCAAAAATATACAAGCAACTTATGCAGCTCAATTCCAGAAAAATAAACGACCCAATCAAAAAATGGGCCAAAGAACTAAATAGACATTTCTCCAAAGAAGACACACGGATGGCTAACAAACACATGAAAAGATGCTCAACATCACTCATTATCAGAGAAATGCAAGTCAAAACCACAATGAGGTACCACTTCACACCAGTCAGAATGTCTGCGATCCAAAAATCTGCAAGCAATAAATGCTGGAGAGGGTGTGGAGAAAAGGGAACCCTCCTACACTGTTGGTGGGAATGCAAACTAGTACAGCCACTATGGAGAACAGTGTGGAGATTCCTTAAAAAATTGCAAATAGAACTACCTTATGACCCAGCAATCCCACTGCTGGGCATACACACCGAGGAAACCAGAATTGAAAGAGACACATGTACCCCAATGTTCATCGCAGCATTGTTTATAATAGCCAGGACATGGAAACAACCTAGATGTCCATCAGCAGATGAATGGATAAGAAAGCGGTGGTACATATACACAATGGAGTATTACTCAGCCGTAAAAAAGAATTCATTTGAATCAGTTCTGATGAGATGGATGAAACTGGAGCCAATTATACAGAGTGAAGTAAGCCAGAAAGAAAAATACCAATACAGTATACTAACACGTATATATGGAATTTAGGAATATGGCAATGACGACCCTGTATGCAAGACAGCAAAAAAGACACAGATGTGTATTTCGGACTTTTGGACTCAGAGGGAGAGGGAGAGGGTGGGATGATTTGGGAGAATGGCAATCTAACATGTATACTGTCATGTAAGAATTGAATCGCCAGTCTATGTCTGACGCAGGGTGCAGCATGCTTGGGGCTGGTGCATGGGGATGACCCAGAGAGATGTTGTGGGGAGGGAGTTGGGAGGGGGGGTTCATGTTTGGGAACGCATGTAAGAATTAAAGATTTTAAAATTTAAAAAAAATAATAATAAAATAAAATAATTTAAAAAAATGTAAAGATCAATTTGTATTTTCATATAGGAGTCACAACCAATAGCAAAAAAAAAAAATTTAAAAGACAAAATCTGTAATTGCATGAAAACATCAAATATCTAACAATAAGTATAATGAAAGATGGGGAAAACCATCACATCAAAAAAAAAAAAAAAAATCAGGGCTTCCTTGGTGATCCAGGGTCTGGGAATCCACCTGCCAATGCTGGGGATGGAGGTTAGATCCCTGATCCAGGAAGATTCCACAGGCCATGGGGTAGCAAAACCCATGGGCCACAACTAATGAGCCCATGCTCTGCAACAAGGAAAGTCACCTCAATGAGAAACCCATGCACTGCAACGAAGAGTAGCCCCTGCTTGCCACAGCTGGAGAAACCGTGTGCGGCAACAAAGATAAATAAGTCAGCCTTCTGAATGGGAGAAAATAATAGCAAATGAAACAACTGACAAACAACTAATCTCAAAAATATACAAGCAACTTATGCAGCTCAATTCCAGAAAAATAAACGACCCAATCAAAAAATGGGCCAAAGAACTAAATAGACATTTCTCCAAAGAAGACATACGGATGGCTAACAAACACATGAAAAGATGCTCAACATCACTCATTATTAGAGAAATGCAAATCAAAACCACAATGAGGTACCACTTCACACCAGTCAGAATGGCTGCGATCCAAAAATCTGCAAGCAATAAATGCTGGAGAGGGTGTGGAGAAAAGGGAACCCTCCTACACTGTTGGTGGGAATGCAAACTAGTACAGCCACTATGGAGAACAGTGTGGAGATTCCTTAAAAAATTGCAAATAGAACTACCTTATGACCCAGCAATCCCACTTCTGGGCATACACACGGAGGAAACCAGAATTGAAAGAGACACATGTACCCCAATGTTCATCGCAGCACTGTTTATAATAGCCAGGACATGGAAACAACCTAGATGTCCATCAGCAGATGAATGGATAAGAAAGCTGTGGTACATATACACAATGGAGTATTACTCAGCCGTTAAAAAGAATTCATTTGAATCAGTTCTGATGAGATGGATGAAACTGGAGCCAATTATACAGAGTGAAGTAAGCCAGAAAGAAAAACACCAATACAGTATACTAACACATATATATGGAATTTAGGAAGATGGCAATGACGACCCTGTATGCAAGACAGGAAAAAAGACACAGATGTGTATAACGGACTTTTGGACTCAGAGGGAGAGGGAGAGGGTGGGACGATTTGGGAGAATGGGAATTCTAACATGTATACTGTCATGTAAGAATTGAATCGCCAGTCCATGTCTGACGTAGGGTGCAGCTTGCTTGGGGCAGGTGCATGGGGATGACCCAGAGAGATGTTGTGGGGAGGGAGGTGGGAGGGGGGTTCATGTTTGGGAACGCATGTAAGAATTTAAGATTTTAAAATTTAAAAAAAAAAAAAAAATCCTATGGGCATGTCACTTCTTTTAAGTATTCCCTAATAACCTCACTGACCCACAAGAATTCATAAACCATATTTCTGCATTAATTCAACAACTGAAGTGTTTGCTATTTTTGCCTTTTTTCATATGATAGTATAAACCACTTCTTCATGTATATCAAGGTAAAAACTGCTTGTGGATAGGAAATATGCATTGTGTATTTTGTGTGACTAGTGCCTGACATATAGCAAGGAGGTACTCAAAAACATTTGAAGAGCTGAATTAAATATTTTGCATTTAAAAAAAAAAAAAAAGATAAATAAGTGCAGCCAAAAATGAATAATAAAATTACAAATCATTATTCAAGAAATTTAAAATGATCAAATAAATAGAAGTCAATACCATGTTCATGAATTGGAAAACTCAATTTATAAAATGTTGTATCAATCAGGGATCAATCAGAAAAGCAGAATCACTAAGAAAAGATGAATAAATACATATTATATATACACACATGTGTATCTATGTTTACATGTATATTCATGAGATTTATTATATAAATTTGACCATACACAATGTTTAAGCTGATTAAAGAGTCTCTGTTAAAAAAAAAAAAAAGGATTCTAGCCATATCATTGCTAGCTGTGTGCATTTGGGTATCTATGACTTTTCTATAAAATAATGAAAATAATAACCATGTCAGTTGGTCGCTGTGAAGATTAAATAACAACTAACCAATGGCCTGAACCTGATAAATCCTCCATAGTTTGTGGAAAATATGTTCAATACCATCATCATTGTTGTTGTTGCTGTTTTAAATATTTTTTATTTTAAGCTTTATTTTCTGCTCCAATCCATGCACTCTGCTACTTTCAAACTTACCCTATACATGCACTGCTCTAATGACTTTCATATAGCCTAAAATTGTAACTCTTTGGATATAGTCATTGTTGAATATTTAGTTTTGGATTTTTAATTTGCTCAACTAGGAAATGTGCTGTTTTAATCATCCTCCCCCTCCTTATTATCATAATCATTTCCATCATTCTCATCACTCATCATTTGCAGTGGTTAACATACAGCAAACACTATGTGTTGAATGAAGGAATGCAAAAAGGAATGAGGAGTGAAATAGCATTTCCCATATACGCTAAGACAGAAAATAATTAAACATACTATACAGTATATTCAACATCTAAGCTTATGTGTATTTTAGTTTTGTTCAGATCTATATTAGTGCATTAATTATCTAGGACCAGTAAGAGAGAAAACAAGGTTGACAACACTTAGATGATGTAATGCAGATGAAAGCCAGTGTCTTCATGGTATATAACAGGAAGATCAGTGTTGCTTTACTTCAGATAAAGGCTTATAAGAGAATTGAACTGTCACAACGTGCACAGTAGCTTAAGCACAGCAAACTCAACCAATCTGTGTCACAGTAGTAAAAGCATATATAGGTTATGAGTCAAGGTTCATTTTTACAAAACAGTATCATCTATCACATTAAATTTTGTTAACTTGAATTTAATGTGTTCATTTTTCATATTTATTTTACAAACTATTTTGGTTTTTAAATTATATAAGAATTAATAAGCTTAAGAATCTATTTTTAAGTGCATAGATTTCACATGTATTAATACTGAAATAGAATAATAATAAAATAATCTCAGACTTGGAGTTTATGAAATGTTTTCCTTTGAAAGGAGATGATGCCTTACTCAGACTTGTGTAAGCACCATATGACTGAAGTACTTATTCAGTAGAACTCCATCTGAGCACAGCTTGTTAGCCTTTAGATTTGAATTATATGTGCCCTGAGAAACATCACAGAAACATACCAAAGCCCAATATATCAGAGTTAATCTGTGATGCAGGCATCAGTCCAGCTGGTACATTCTACTGCTGTGAGTACTTCACTCTATTTTCAGTGGTAATTTATTTGGCATTCAGATGGAGATCTTGTGTGGGAGTAACAAAATAGATGCAAGTCCTGAGCTGCCCAATTCTTCTCCTAAGAGTCACCACGTGAAGATGCACAATTTTGCACTGAGATGGTTGGTAATTGCCTGTTCATCTCCCCTCTTCTGCATATATATGAACTATCTTGAATAAATGATAAATAATTTCTTTTTTCCCCTACTCCAACAATTAAATCTTATAAATAGAATTTGCTACTTCTCTTAATACATTCAATTATCTGCTGATTCAAGCATCTTCAGGTCAAATGCATTAGAAAACAGCTAATTATGCCATTTCCCATGGGTAAGAAAATCTTTAAATTTAATTAAAAGACCTTAACTCAACTCCTTCACATTAGGGTCTACTTCCCAATGGATTTTCTACAGGGTGACTTCAAGAACGAAGCTCAGTATTCAAATTAGCAGCAACTATTACTTATTATTTCTTCCTCTTTAAAACAAAATTATTTTTAGTTGAGGATACTTTGATTGTTAATTTTATTCTCTCAGTTATGCCTCTGTATTCACTCTTAAAAGCATAGATTAATTGAGAAAGCTTGCTTGCTTGTTTTATTTTTTTTAATTTAATTTAATTAATTTATTTTTTTAAATTAAGTTGCTTACTTTCTGTATCTTATGCCAATAATGCACCTTAAACACAGACTACCATTTCTCAATCTCAGTATTCTGTTTGATACAGTAATCAGCATATAAGCAGTGGTAGTAGAAAAAAGTCTTAAAAGAAGAGAAAAAAATGTTAAGCACCACATCTGAGTCCTGTAGGGTTCAAATATACAGGATGTTCTGACTTTTATGAGAGAAAGCCACAAAAATATTTTTCTACTTCCTCTGTAAAAATCAGAAAATTGGAATAGAGAGAGCCACCTTAGTTTAATATCTTTCAGAAAAGCATAAAAATCAAGGGAAATGCTGTCTTTTTTTCCTTTGGTTTCATGAGTTTTACTTTTTTTTCCCCTTAGAACAAACTTGTTTTTCATTAGTTGACTATACATAGAAAGAGAAATCCAGAGGCTGAAAGAAAGAAAGCAATCTGGAGCAAAGTTATTATAACCTGCCAGTTTCTCCCTCTCATCCAATCTCTGTCCCTCCTTTCTCATTCTCATCCCTGCTGCTGCCCCTTTCTTTTCTTCTCTTCCCTCCCTCTCCCTACTCTCTCTTCCATTCCCCTTTCTCCTTTTTCTTCTTGTTTGACCAAACAGTCCTAGAAGACATTAATATGTGAGCAAAATACTGATCCTTCAAGGTTGTAATGGGCCAAGCTCACTTCTACTCCCTTGCCTTTCTTATTTGAATCTGTCACTGGAGAGTAACTAATAACGCCAATTGTTCTACTAATGCAACGAGTGTGCACTGGGGAGCCACTGGAGAGTTTTGAACAGAGAGATGACATCAAGAAAGTGATCTTTTAGGAAGATTTATCTGTTAGCGATGGGCAGGAAGGATTAGAATTGGAGGGTGGTACATATGTGAGTAGCGTTTATGATTCTCAGGTAGAAGATGTTAAGGTTTTAAGCAGCCCAGCATAGTGAAAACGGAAAGCACTTCATATTCGAAGACAGGAAGAAATAACTCATGATAGATTGGATATAGAAAAGAAAAAAATAGAGGTGAGTCAAAGATTGTCTCCTGCTTTTAAGCCTGAATGACTAAGGAAAATGGAGATGTTATAAATGGGAGCTGATTAGCAGAGTGGATTGGGTGAAGAGGGTAAGGTAAATTCAGTTTTAGGCAATTAACCATTCAATGTTTTGTGGCAGATGGAAATGACCAAATCAATTGGGGAAATTTGGTGAAAGTTGGAGAAACTGAGAAAAACCCTACCTCAGCTGCTTTGACAACTCCCTGAACATTTTGTTTTCTCAACAGTCAAGAGTCTTGGCCTTAGATTAATGGAAAGCATAGGAAAAGAAAAAGGGAGGAACCTAAAAGTTTAGGCTATGATAAAGCTTCTTTCCTAATATGACAGGCGCTGAGAAATAGCTAAGCCTCCAAGGCAAATCTGGGGCCCCTGGTAACTCACTTGATCAGATTTGTTGAATCGAGAAGTGTCCCTCACACTTAAAAACTCTGGGCTATGCTTTGTAATATTAGTCTCTGTAGATAATAAAAATTCAAAGTAGAAGAAATGAAACTCCATGTCCTAGGAGTTTAGCCTTTTGAAAAGTAATATATATGATCCTAAAGTGAAAAGCAAAAGCCACTCAGCTGTGTCCAACTGTTTGAGACTCCATGGACTATTCAGTCTCTGGAATTATCCAGGCCAGAATACTGGAGTGGGTAGCCTTTTCTTCTTCAGGGGATCTTCCCAACCCAGGGATCAAACCGAGGTCTTCAGCATTTCAGGTGGATTTTTTTGCCAGCTGAGCCACCAGGGAAGCCCAAGAATACTGGACAGAAATGGTATGGACCTAACAGAAGCAGAAGATATTTAGAAGAGGTGGCAAGAATACACAGAAGGACTGTACAAAAAAGATCTTCATGACACAGATAATCATGATGGTGTGATCACTAATCTAGAGCCAGACATCCTGGAATATGAAGTCAAGTGGGCCTTAGAAAGCATCACTATGAACAGAGCTAGTGGAGCTGATGGAATTCCACTTGAGTTATTTCAAATCCTGAAAGATGATGCTGTGAAAGTGCTGCACTCATATGCCAGCAAATTTGGAAAACTCAGCAATGGCCACAGGACTGGAAAAGGTCAGTTTTCATTCCAATTCCAAAGAAAGGCAATGCCAAAGAATGCTCAAACTACCACACAATTGCACACATCTCACATGCTAGTAAAGTAATGCTCAAAATTCTCCAAGCTAGGCTTCAGCAGTACGTAAACTGTGATCTTCCTGATGTTCAAGCTGGTTTTAGAAAAGGCCAAGGAACCAGAGATCAAATTGCCAACATCCGCTGGATCATGGAAAAAGCAAGAGAGTTCCAGAAAAACATATATTTCTGCTTTATTGACTATGCCAAAGCCTTTGACTGTGTGGATCACAATAAACTGTGGAAAATTCTGAAAGAGATGGGAATACCAGAGCACCTGACCTGCCTCTTGAGAAATCTGTATACAGGTCAGGAAGCAACAGTTAGAACTGGACATGGAACAACGGACTGGTTCCAAATAGGAAAAGGAGTACGTCAAGGCTGTATATTGTCACCCTGCTTATTTAACTTATATGCAGAGTACATCATGAGAAATACAGGGCTGGAAGACGACAAGTTGGAATCAAGATTGCCGGGAGAAATAACAATAACCTCAGTTATGCAGATGACACCACCGTTATGGCAGAAAGTGAAGAGGAACTAAAAAGCCTCTTGATGAAAGTGAAAGAGGAGAGTGAAAAGGTTGGCTTCAAGCTCAACATTCAGAAAACTAAGATCATGGCATCCGGTCCCATCACTTCATGGTAAATAGATGGGGGGAAACAGTCGAAATAGTGTTAGACTTTATTTTTGGGGCTCCAAAATCACTGCAGATGGTGACTGCAGCCATGAAATTAAAGACACTTACTCCTTGGAAGAAAAGTTATGACCAACCTAGATAGCATATTCAAAAGCAGAGACATTACTTTGGCCAACAAAGGTCCAACTAGTCAAGGCTATGGTTTTTTCCAGTGGTCATGTATGGATGTGAGAGTTGGACTATGAAGAAGGCTGAGCACTGAAGAATTGATGCTTTTGAACTGTGTTTTTGGAGAAGACTGTTGAGAGTCCCTTGGACTACAAGGAGATCCAACCAGTGCATTCTGAAGGAGATCAGCCCTGGGATTTCTTTGGAAGGAATGATGCTAAAGCTGAAGCTCCAGTACTTTGGCCACCTCATGCGAAGACTCATTGGAAAAGACTCTGATGCTGGGAGGGATTGGGGGCAGGAGGAGAAGGGGACAACAGAGGATGAGATAGCTGGATGGCATCACCGACTCGATGGACGCGAGTCTGAGTGAACTCCGGGAGTTGGTGATGGACAGGGAGGCCTGGCATGCTGCGATTCATGGGGTCGCAAAGAGTCGGACATGACTGAGCGATTGAACTGAACTGAGCCTATCCCTTCTCTAGCAGATCTTCCTGACCCAGGAATAGAACCAGGGTCTCCTGCATTGCAGCTGGATTCTTTACCAACTGAGCTATCAGGGAAGCCCTATGTTTGTTATAAATCCCTAGATGTTACTTTGGTCACAAAGGAACCCAGCTTGAATGTTGCTGCCTAAGGCAATCAGAACCATGGCCAGGTCTCTTCAGCCAAGAGTAGAGGGGCAGTTGAAAATGAATCAGTGATTGGAAGACTATTCGAAGCCAGAACAGAAAGCCCATAATATTTCAAGGAGACACCAAGGGTTGAGTTCAGATCTAACTTAGCCACTGCTTTATGCTGTATAAAGAGGTGCACAGGCTAAGGGCAGAAAACTGAGTTATACTCACTGTCTGAACATGCCCCATGCTTTTATGCCTCCATGTGGCTGGTCCCTCAATCTGGAATTCTCATCTCCTTGAGGAATAACAACGGTAGCACATTTTCAAGAGGGCATCCTGAGAAAATCCTTCCTGAAAAAAGGAGAACTACTTGTTAGAGAAAGCCTCAATAATGTTGATTTTTATAACTCCTAATATTTGAGGCAGAGTACTATTCTTTACAACTATATGAGGTCAGTGCTTTACCCTTATTTCACTAATGAAAAATAACTTGCCAAAAGTATCACACAGTTGTAACTGCCAATGTCAGTACTTCAATCTAAATCTCTAATTTAAAACTCCCTTGTTCTTAACTATTATGTTTTTGGGAAACCACTTATATTCTCAAATCTGTTGGTGAATATTTGAAATAAGAAATGCTTACACTAATCACAACTATGTTGACTAGTTTGGGTATCTACCCTTCCTGACTGCTAGAAACACTACAGGATCTGCAGGCTAAGGCAGGGAGCAAAATAGGAATAGTTTTGTTATCTCACACATTTTTTTCATTAAATCAAAAAAAATAATCAAATAATTTGTTAAAGAATTCTAAATGTTCCACCCTAAATTAGGCTGTAGTTAAGTTAGCTTATTGTCAAAAATATTTTATAATTTGGCTCCACCTTATAAACTGAAACTTATTCAGTTCATTTCTAAGTCAGACATTATGGAGAGGTAGTAGTGTGCCAGTCACTAAAATGGGGAAAAGAAATAAAGGTGAATAAACACATTTCTCCAGGATTCTATAGACTTGTATGCATTAAAAGGCAATGTTCTAGTACTATATTGAAGGTATATTCTAGTATGATCCACACAGACATAAAAATGATAAACTACCTGAAAAGGTAGGATAAGGTAAAAGAGAATGTGAAATTTGAGCTGGGTATTGAAATGAAAACAAAAATTTATCAGGCAGAGAGGAAATAGAAGGGCTTCTCAAGCAGCAGCAGAGGAAAGCATGAGAACGTAAAATAAAATCATATGTTCAAATAATGACAAAGAGCTCAGTGAAGGACCAAGTGATTATACGCATGAAAGAAAACAGCAGAAGAAAAGGCTTGGAATGCAGTATGGGGCCAGATTGTGAAAGCCCTTGCGTGCCATGCTAAGGATTAAACAATAATTATGGTTTTAATTGTTTAAAACTAACATTGATTTTCTTTTTCACATTCAGTCTCAGGTATATGCATAACAAATACCTAGAAAGTTTTAATTTGCTTATGCCCCTTGTCTGTAGAACAATCTGTTGTCCACACTACACTAAGGACCAGGGAGAAATGCTTTCCTTTCGGTCTCCTAATATAATTTTGCACATATTTAAACCTGAGATGAGTGCTTATGCTTTTATCTCCAGGTTTTCAGAGAATTAAAAAAAAAATTAAATCATGACTTTTAGGAAGGGACATGTACATCTGTGGCCAATTCGTGTTAATATATGGCAAAAACCATCAAATATTGTAAAGTAATTATCCTTCAATTAAAAAAAAACTTATTCTTGAAGGGAGTAAAAGGTGAATTGAGGAGAGGGAAACTTTCTCTTTTTTTCCTTATATATAAAGTGTTATATATAATGTTCTAATATAGCCATAATTTTCTCTACATTGCACTGCAATATACCATGCCAGTGCATTTCCAGCTGGTCCTTTTCTCATGTTTATTCTATGTTCTTAGGGATAGCGTGCTTTCCTTCTTCACTTCCAAATCCAGTGCTATCTTTCTTTCAGGCAGAAGCAAGTCCTGACTCCTCAGTAAGGTATATTAGCCCAGATTCTTCAGAAGCAAGCACCATGATGAGGATTCTTGAGCAAGTGATTTATTAAGAAGGAAAACTGGCAAGAGAGTGGGGGAAGAAGGACAGGGAAGAGGATAAGTCAGATAAGGTTCAAGGCCTAGCTCAATCCTGCAGGAGCTCTGGAGTGTACATTTTACCTCAAGTTTGTGCGCCCCATACAAGGGAGCTGAACTGTGATTCAGCCACACTAAAAATCATTGGTTGTTGGATTTTCCCAGGAAGGAGGTGCGGGCAGTGCAAACTACTAGGCACTTCAGATTTTCT
>NW_017211660.1:0-17494 GCF_001704415.2 Capra hircus
CACGTGGATAGCCCTGTTAGGGAAAGCCTCGCTGGGAAAGCCCCGTGGGAAAGTCCTCGTGGGAAAGTCTCTAGGGAAGCACAGATCCCTTGATCCACCGAAGGGAAGTCGTGACACTGCTGCCTACAGCTCGGGAGGAACACGCACGTGATGCCCCATCGAGACTCGACTGGATTCCCATTGGGGAGACTCCAGAAGTACGCCCAAGATCCATGTCAGCACTGGAGAGGAATCCTGCTTCAGTTCCGGCACCGACACACAAGGTCTAGGCCCCGGCATCGACGCGGAGAGAATCCAGAGGCCCGAGCAACGCGCATGGGACTGGCCTTTCTGAGCACAGAGCGGGTCCCTGAGTCCTCGTCTAAGCTCGAGAGCACCTTGCCCAACTCGCAGAGAAAATCCAGAGGTTCTCCCCTCCAGGCGAGATGAGGCCCATTTCCGCTGAGGCGGTTGAGGCTAATCACACTCAACTCTGGGACTTCCAAAGGGTTCCTTCACACATTGCTCGCAACTCAAGAAAGTTCTCCGAAATACCCGTCTCACCGAGAGAAGCACAGAGTCCCCCCCACATCCAGAGGAGCCCTTTCTGCCTTATCAGAAGGAGGATCCTTTCCGTGCGTTGTCTGGAAAGAATTCCCGCAGTTCCCGTCGCATCTCAGTAGGAGGCGCTCTCCACAGGAAAGGCGAGAGGAACTCCAGTGTCGTGCACATTCGCAGAGTCCCCCAGATGTCTCAGTCCATTCGCAGGGAAACCTGTTTTCCCTGCAACTGCCTCGACTTTCAAGCCGAGGATCGACTCACACCACGGTGGCACGTGGGACGGGAAAGCTCTTGGAAAGCCTCGTGGGAAAGCCTCGAGGGAAAGCCACCAATCCCTTGATCACTGAAGGAAACGTGGCATTGCTGCTACAGCTCGGGAGGAAAGCCACTTGCATGCCCCCCGAGACGAGGACTGACTCCTCCGGGACCTCAGAAGTACCCCAAGATCCATGTCAGCACCGGAGAGGCGAATCCTCAGTTCGGCCACCGACTCCACACAAGGTCTTATGCCCCGGCATGACGGGAGAGGAATCCCGAGAGGCCCCGAGCAACTCGCATGGGCTGCGCCTTTCCTGAGGACACACAGAGCGGGTCCCTGAGCGTCCCCGATCGTAAGTCTGAGCACCTGCCGCAACTCGAGAAAATCCAAAGTTCTCCCTCCAGGGAGAATGAGCCCATTCCCTGAGGCGTCTCGAGGCTAATCACACCCTAACTCTGGAACTTACAAAGGGTCTTCAGCCCTTGCTGCAACTCAAGAAGTCCCCACGATACCCGTCTCCACTCGAGAGAAGCACGAGAGTCCCGCCCACATCCAGAGGAGCACCCAGTTTCCGCCTCCTAGCTCGAGAGGAGGTATCCTTTCACTGTTGGTCGGAAAGATTTCCCGGATTTCCCGTCACATCTCAAGAGGAGGCGCTCTCATCAGGAAAGAGCGAGAGAGGAACTCCAGGGATTCGTGCACCATTCCCAGAGGCCCCCAGATTGTCTCAGTTCCATTCCAGTGCGAACCTGTTTTCCCTGCACTTCCTCGACTTTCGCCCAGGATCGAACAACACACGGTGGCACGTGGGACAGCCTTGGGAAAGCGTAAAGCCCCTGCCCGTGGGAAAGCCTCGAGGGAAGCCGCATATCCCTTGATCCACTGCCGAAGGGAAGGTGACACTGCTGATAAGCTCGGGAGGAAACGCACGTGCATGCCTCCATCGAGAGAGGACTGACTCCCGTGGGGAGACTCCAGAAGTACCCAAGATCCTTGTCAGCACTGCAGAGGAATCCTCAGGTTCCGGCACCGACTCCACACAAGGTCTTAGGCCCTGGCATCGACGGGAGAGGAATCCCGAGAGGCCCTGAGTAAACTCGCATGGGGAACTGGTCTTTCCTGAGGCCACCAGAGCGGGTCTCCTGAGGTCCCTGTCGTAAGTCGAGAGCACCTGCCGCAACTCGAGAAAATCCAGGAGGTTCTCCCCTCCAGGCGAGATGAGGCCCATTTCCGCAGAGGCGACTCGAGGCTTATTCACACCTGACCTCTGGAACTTCCAAAGGGTCCTTCACACCCTTGCTGCAACTCAAGAAGTTCCCCGACATACCCGTCTCGACTCGAGAGGAAGCACGAGAGTCCCGCCCACATCCAGAGGAGCCCCGTTTCCGCCTCCTAGCTCGAGAGGAGGTATCATTTCCCTCGTGGTCGGGAAAGAATTTCCCGGCGTTCCCGTCGCATCTCAAGAGGAGGCGCCTCTCCACAGGAAAGGACGAGAGGAACTCCAGGGTCGTGCACCATTCCAGAGTCCCCCAGATGTCTCAGTCCATTCCAGGAAAAACCTGTTTTCCCTGCACTGCCTCGACTTTCAAGCCGAGGATCGACTCTACACCAAGGTGGCACGTGGGACAGCCCTGTGGGAAAGCCTCGTGGGAAAGCCTCGTGGGAAAGCCTCGAGGGAAAGCCACAGATGCCCTTGATCCACGCGAAGGGAAGCGTGACACATGCTGCTACAGCTCGGGAGGAAAGCGCACGTGCATGCCTCCCACTCGAGACGAGGACTGACTCCCCTGGGGAGACTCCAGAAGTACCCAAGATCCATGTCTAGGCCTGGAGAGGTAATCCTCAGGTTCCGGCACCGACTCCACACAAGGACTTAGGCCCCGGCATCTACGGGAGTGGAATCCCGAGAGTCCCCTGAGCAACTCGCATGGGGACTGGCCTTTCCTGAGGCCATCAGAGCGGGTCCCTGAGGTCCCCGTCGTAAGTCGAGAGCACCTGCCGCAACTCGAGAAAATCCAGGAGGTTCTCCCCTCCAGGCGAGATGAGGCCCATTTCCGCTGAGGCGTGTCGAGACTAATCACACCTAACCTCTGGAACTTCCAAAGGGTCCATTCACACCCTTGCTGCAACTCAAGAAGTTCCCCGACATACCCTGTCTCCACTTGAGAGGCAAGCACGAGAGTCCCGCTCCACATCCAGATGGAGCCCCGTTTCCGCCTACTAGCTCGAGAGGAGGGATCCTTTCCCTGCGTGGTCGGGAAAGAATTCCCGGCGTTCCCGTCGCATCTCAAGAGGAGGCGCTCTCCACAGGAAAGGCGAGAGGAACTCCAGGGTCGTGCCACCATTCCCAGAGTCCCCCAGATGTCTCAGTCCATTCACAGGGAAACCTGTTTTCCCTGCACTGCCTCGACTTTCAAGCCGAGCATCGACTCACACCACGGTGGCACGTGGGACAGCCCTTTGGGAAAGCCTCTTGGGAAAGCCTCGTGGGAAAAGCGTCGAGGGAAAGCCACAGATCCTTGATCCACGCGAAGGGAAGCGTGACACTGCTGCTACAGCTCGGGAGGAAAGCGCACGTGCATGACCTCCACTCGAGACGACGGACTGACTCCCCTGGGGAGACTCCAGAAGTACCCCAAGTTCCATGTCTGCACTGGAGAGGAATCCTCAGATACTGGCACCGACTCCACACAAGGTCTTAGGTCCCGACATCGACGGGAGACGAATCCCGAGAGGCCCCGAGCAACTCGCATGGGGACTGGCCTTTCCTGAGACCACCAGAGAGGGTTCCCTGAGGTCCCCGTCGTAAGTCGAGAGCACCTGCCGCAACTCGAGAAAATCCAGGAGGTTCTCCCCTCCAGGCGAGATGAGGCCCCATTTCCGCTGAGGCGACTAGAGGCTAATTCACAGCCTAAACTCTGGAACTTCCAAAGGGTCCTTCACACCCTTGCTGCAACTCAAGAAGTTCCCCGACATACCCGTCTCCACTCAGAGAGGAAGCACGAGAGTCCCGACCCACATCCAGAGGAGCTCCGTTTCCACCTCCTAGCTCGAGAGGAGGGATCCTTTCCCTGCGTGCTCGGGAAAGAATTCCCGGCGTTCCCGTCGCATCTCAAGAGGAGGCGCTCTCCACAGGAAAGGCGAGAGGAACTGCCAGTGTCATGCCACCATTCCCAGAGTCCCCAGATGTCTCAGTGCCATTCCAGGGAAACCTGTTTTCCCTGCACTGTTTCGACTTTCAAGCCGAGGATCGACTCATCACCACGGTGGCACAGTGGGACAGCCCTGTGGGAAAGCCTCGTGGGAAAGCCTCGTGGGAAGAGCCTCGAGGGAAAGCCACAGATCCCTTGATTCCACGCGAAGGGAAGCGTGACACTGCTGCTACAGCTCGGGAGGAAAGCGCACGTGCATGTCCCCCACTCGAGACGAGGACTGATTCCCTGGGGAGACTCCAGAAGTACCCCAAGATCCATGTCAGCACTGGAGAGGCAATCCTCAGGTTCCGGCACCGACTACCACACAAGGTCTTAGGCCCCGGCATCGACGGAGAGGAATCCCGATAGGCCCCCGAGCAACTCGAATGGGGACTGGCCTTTCTGAGGCCACCAGAGCGGGTCCCTGAGGTCCCCGTCGTAAATCGAGAGCACCTGCCACAACTCGAGAAAATCCAGGAGGTTCTCCCCTCCAGGCGAGATGAGGCCCATTTCCGCTGAGGTGTCTCGAGGCTAATCACACCTAAACTCTGGAACTTCCAAAGGTTCCTTCACACCCTTGCTGCAACTCAAGAAGTTCCCCGACTATACCCGTCTCCACTCCGAGAGGAAGCACGAGAGTCCCGCCCACATCCAGAGGAGCCCCGTTTCCGCCTCCTAGCTCGAGAGGAGGGATCCTTTCCCTGCGTGCTCGGGAAAGAATTCCCGGCGTTCCCGTCGCATCTCAAGAGGAGGCGCTCTCCACAGGAAAGGCGAGAGGAACTCCAGGGTCGTGCCACCATTCCCAGAGTCCCCCAGATGTCTCAGTCCATTCCAGGGAAACCTGTTTTCCCTGCACTGCCTCGACTTTCAAGCCGAAGGATCGACTCACACCACGGTGGCACGTGGGACAGCCCTGTGGGAAAGCCTCGTGGGGAAAGCCTCGAGGGAAAGCCACAGATCCCTTGATCCACTGGAAGGGAATCGTGACACTGCTGCTAACAGCTGGGAGGAAAGCACACGTGCATGCCCCCACTCGAGACGAGGACTGACTCCCCTGGGGAGACTCCAGAAGTACCCCAAGATCCATGTCAGCACTGGAGAGGAATCCTCAGGTTCCGGCACCGGACTCCACACTAAGGATCTTAGGCCCCGGCATTCGACGGGAGAGGAATCCCGAGAGGCCCCGAGCAACTCGCATGGGGACTGGCCTTTCCTGAGGCCACCAGAGCGGGTCCCTGAGGTCCCCGTCGTAAGTCGAGAGCACCTGCCGCAACTCTGAGAAAATCCAGGAGGTTCTCCTCTCCAGGCGAGATGAGGCCCATTTCCGCTGAGGCGTCTCGAGGCTAATCACACCTAAACTCTGGAACTTCCAAAGGGTCCTTCACACCCTTGCTGCAACTCAAGAAGATCCCCGACATACCCGTCTCCACTCGAGAGGAAGCACGAGAGTCCAGCCCACATCCAGAGGAGCCCCGTTTCTGCCTCCTAGCTCGAGAGGAGGGATCCTTTCCCATGCGTGCTCGGGAAAGATTTCCCGGCATTTCCGTCGGCATCTCAAGAGGAGGAAGCTCTCTACAGGAAAGGCGAGAGGAACTCGCAGGGTCGTGCCACCATTCCCAGAGTCCCCCAGATGTCTCAGTCCATTCCAGGGAAACCTGTTTTCCCTGCACTGCCTCGACTTTCAAGCCCAGGATCGACTCACACCACGGTGGCACGTGGGACAGCCTTGTGGGAAAGCCTCCTGGGAAAGCCTCGAGGGAAAGCGACAGTTCCCTTGATCCTCGCGAATGGGAAGCGCGACACTGCTGCTACAGCTCGGGAGGAAAGCGCACGTGCATTCCCCCACTCGAGACGAGGGCTGACTCCACTGGGGAGACTCCAGAAGTACCCCAAGATCCATGTCAGCACTGGAGAGGAATCCTCAGGTTCCAGCACCCACTCCACACAAGGTCTTAGGCCCCGGCATCGACGGGAGAGGAATCCCGAGAGGCCCCCGAGCAACTCGCAAGGGGACTGGCCTTTCCTGAGGCCACCAGAGCGGGTCCCTGAGGTCCCCAGTCGTAAGACTAGAGCACCTGCTGCAATTCGAGAAAATCCAGGAGGTTCTCCCCTCCCAGGCGAGTTGAGGCCCATTTCCGCTGAGGCGTCTCCAGGCTAATCACACCTAACCTCTGGAACTTCCACAGGGTTCTTCACACCCTTGCTGCAACTCAAGAAGTTCCCCGATATACCAGTCTCCACACAAGAAGAAGCACTAGAGTCCCGCCCACATCCAGAGGAGCCCCGTTTCCGCCTCCTGGCTTGAGACGAGGGATCCTTTCCCTGCGTGGTCGGGTAAGAATTCCCGGCGTTCCCGTCGCATCTCAAGAGGAGGCGCTCTCCACAGGAAAGGCGAGAGGAACTCCAGGTTCGTGCCACCATTCCCAGAGTCCCCCAGATGTCTCAGTCCATTCCAGGGAAACCTGTTTTCCCTGCACTGCCTCGACTTTCAAGCTGAGGATCGACTCACACCACGGTGGCACGTGGGACAGCCCTGTGGGAAAGCCCTGTGGGAAAGCCTCGAGGGAAAGCCACTGATCCCTTGATCGACTCGACGGGAAATATGACACTCCTGCTACAGCTCGGGAGGAAAGCGCACGTGCATGCCCCCACACGAGACGAGGACTGACTGCCTTGCGGAGACTCCAGAAGTACACCATGATCCATTTCAGCACTGGAGAGGAATCCTCAGTTTCCGGCACCGACTCCACACAAGGTCTTAGGCCCCGGCATCGATGGGAGAGGAATCCCGAGAGGCCCCCGAGCAACTCGCAAGGGGACTGGCCTTTCCTGAGGCCACCAGAGCGGGTCCCTGAGGTCCCCGACGTAAGTCGATAGCACCTGCCGCAACTCGAGAAAATCCAGGAGGTTCTCCCCTCCAGGCGAGATGAGGCCCATTTCCGCTGAGGCGTCTCCAAGCTAATCACACCTAACCTCTGGAACTTCCAAAGTGTTCTTCACACCCTTGCTGCAACTCTAGAAGTTCCCGGACATACCTGTCTCCACTCGAAAGGAAGCACGAGAGTCCCGCCCACATCCAGAGGAGCCCCATTTCCGCCTCCTAGCTCGAGAGGAGGGATCCTTTCCCTTCGTGCTCGGGAAAGAATTCCCGTCATTCCCGTCGCATCTCAAGGGGAGGCGCTCTTCACAGGAAAGGCGAGAGGGACTCCAGGGTCGTGCCACCATTCCCAGAGTCCCCCAGATGTCTCAGTCCATTCCAGGGAAACCTGTTTCCCTGCACTCCCTCGACTTTCAAGCCGAGGATCGACTCAAACCGCGGTGGCACGTGGGACAGCCCTGTGGGAAAGCCCTGCGGGAAATCCTCGAGGAAAAGCCACAGATCCCTTGATCCAAGCAAAGGGAAGCGTGACACTGCTGCAAAAGCTGGGGAGGAAAGCGCACGTGCATGCCTCCCTTCGAGACGAGGACTGACTCCACTGGGGAGACTCCAGAAGTACCCCAAGATCCATGTCAGCACTGGAGAGGAATCCTCACGTTCCGGCACTGACTCCACACAAGGACTTAGGCCCCGGCATCGACGGGAGAGGAATCCCGAGAGGCCCCCGGACAACTCGCATGGGGAATGGCCTTTCCTGAGGCCACCAGAGCGGGTCCCTGAGGTCCCCGTCGTAAGTCGAGACCACCTGCCGCAACTCTAGAAAATCCAGGAGGTTCTCCTCTCCAGGCGAGATGAGGCCCATTTCCGCTGAGGCGTCTCGAGGCTAATCACACCTAAATTCTGGAACTTCCAAAGGGTCCTTCACACCCTTGCTGCAACTCAAGAAGATCCCCGACATACCGTCTCCACTCGAGAGGAAGCACGAGAGTCCTAGCCCACATCCAGAGGAGCCCCGTTTCCTGCCTCCTAGCTCGAGAGGAGGGATCCTTTCCATGCGTGCTCGGGAAAGATTTCCCGGCGTTTCCGTGGCATCTCAAGAGGAGGAACTCTCTACAGGAAAGGCGAGAGGAACTCGAGGGTCGTGCCACCATTCCCAAAGTCCCCCAGATGTCTCAGTCCATTCCAGGGAAACCTGTTTTCCCTGCACTGCCTCGACTTTCAAGCCCAGGATCGACTCACACCACGGTGGCACGTGGGACAGCCTTGTGGGAAAGCCTCCTGGGAAAGCCTCGAGGGAAAGCGACAGTTCCCTTGATCCTCGCGAATGGAAGCGCGACACTGCTGCTACAGCTCGGGAGGAAAGCGCACGTGCATTCCCCCACTCGAGACGAGGGCTGACTCCACTGGGGAGACTCCAGAAGTACCCCAAGATCCATGTCAGCACTGGACAGGAATCCTCAGGTTCCAGCACCCACTCCACACAAGGTCTTAGGCCCGGCATCGACGGGAGAGGAATCCCGAGAGGCCCCCGAGCAACTCGCATGGGGAATGGCCTTTCCTGAGGCCACCAGAGCGAGTCCCTGAGGTCCCCGTCGTAAGACTAGAGCACCTGCTGCAACTCGAGAAAATCCAGGAGGTTCTCCCCTCCCGGCGAGTTGAGGCCCATTTCCGCTGAGGCGTCTCCAGGCTAATCACACCTAACCTCTGGAACTTCCACAGGGTTCTTCACACCCTTGCTGCAACTCAAGAAGTTCCCCGATATACCAGTCTCCACACAAGAAGAAGCACTAGAGTCCCGCCCACATCCAGAGGAGCCCCGTTTCCGCCTCCTGGCTTGAGACGAGGGATCCTTTCCCTGCGTGGTCGGGTAAGAATTCCCGGCGTTCCCGTCGCATCTCAAGAGGAGGCGCTCTCCACAGGAAAGGCGAGAGGAACTCCAGGTTCGTGCCACCATTCCCAGAGTCCCCCAGATGTCTCAGTCCATTCCAGGGAAACCTGTTTTCCCTGCACTGCCTCGACTTTCAAGCTGAGGATCGACTCACACCACGGTGGCACGTGGGACAGCCCTGTGGGAAAGCCCTGTGGGAAAGCCTCGAGGGAAAGCCACTGATCCCTTGATCGACTCGACGGGAAATATGACACTCCTGCTACAGCTCGGGAGGAAAGCGCACGTGCATGCCCCCACACGAGACGAGGACTGACTGCCTTGGGGAGACTCCAGAAGTACACCATGATCCATTTCAGCACTGGAGAGGAATCCTCAGTTTCCGGCACCGACTCCACACAAGGTCTTAGGCCCCGGCATCGATGGGAGAGGAATCCCGAGAGGCCCCCGAGCAACTCGCAAGGGGACTGGCCTTTCCTGAGGCCACCAGAGCGGGTCCCTGAGGTCCCCGACGTAAGTCGATAGCACCTGCCGCAACTCGAGAAAATCCAGGAGGTTCTCCCCTCCAGGCGAGATGAGGCCCATTTCCGCTGAGGCGTCTCCAAGCTAATCACACCTAACCTCTGGAACTTCCAAAGTGTTCTTCACACCCTTGCTGCAACTCTAGAAGTTCCCGGACATACCTGTCTCCACTCGAAAGGAAGCACGAGAGTCCCGCCCACATCCAGAGGAGCCCCATTTCCGCCTCCTAGCTCGAGAGGAGGGATCCTTTCCCTTCGTGCTCGGGAAAGAATTCCCGTCATTCCCGTCGCATCTCAAGGGGAGGCGCTCTTCACAGGAAAGGCGAGAGGGACTCCAGGGTCGTGCCACCATTCCCAGAGTCCCCCAGATGTCTCAGTCCATTCCAGGGAAACCTGTTTCCCTGCACTCCCTCGACTTTCAAGCCGAGGATCGACTCAAACCGCGGTGGCACGTGGGACAGCCCTGTGGGAAAGCCCTGCGGGAAATCCTCGAGGAAAAGCCACAGATCCCTTGATCCAAGCAAAGGGAAGCGTGACACTGCTGCAAAAGCTGGGGAGGAAAGCGCACGTGCATGCCTCCCTTCGAGACGAGGACTGACTCCACTGGGGAGACTCCAGAAGTACCCCAAGATCCATGTCAGCACTGGAGAGGAATCCTCACGTTCCGGCACTGACTCCACACAAGGACTTAGGCCCCGGCATCGACGGGAGAGGAATCCCGAGAGGCCCCCGGACAACTCGCATGGGGAATGGCCTTTCCTGAGGCCACCAGAGCGGGTCCCTGAGGTCCCCGTCGTAAGTCGAGACCACCTGCCGCAACTCTAGAAAATCCAGGAGGTTCTCCTCTCCAGGCGAGATGAGGCCCATTTCCGCTGAGGCGTCTCGAGGCTAATCACACCTAAATTCTGGAACTTCCAAAGGGTCCTTCACACCCTTGCTGCAACTCAAGAAGATCCCCGACATACCGTCTCCACTCGAGAGGAAGCACGAGAGTCCTAGCCCACATCCAGAGGAGCCCCGTTTCCGCCTCCTAGCTCGAGAGGAGGGATCCTTTCCATGCGTGCTCGGGAAAGATTTCCCGGCGTTTCCGTGGCATCTCAAGAGGAGGAACTCTCTACAGGAAAGGCGAGAGGAACTCGAGGGTCGTGCCACCATTCCCAAAGTCCCCCAGATGTCTCAGTCCATTCCAGGGAAACCTGTTTTCCCTGCACTGCCTCGACTTTCAAGCCCAGGATCGACTCACACCACGGTGGCACGTGGGACAGCCTTGTGGGAAAGCCTCCTGGGAAAGCCTCGAGGGAAAGCGACAGTTCCCTTGATCCTCGCGAATGGAAGCGCGACACTGCTGCTACAGCTCGGGAGGAAAGCGCACGTGCATTCCCCCACTCGAGACGAGGGCTGACTCCACTGGGGAGACTCCAGAAGTACCCCAAGATCCATGTCAGCACTGGACAGGAATCCTCAGGTTCCAGCACCCACTCCACACAAGGTCTTAGGCCCCGGCATCGACGGGAGAGGAATCCCGAGAGGCCCCCGAGCAACTCGCATGGGGAATGGCCTTTCCTGAGGCCACCAGAGCGAGTCCCTGAGGTCCCCGTCGTAAGACTAGAGCACCTGCTGCAACTCGAGAAAATCCAGGAGGTTCTCCCCTCCCGGCGAGTTGAGGCCCATTTCCGCTGAGGCGTCTCCAGGCTAATCACACCTAACCTCTGGAACTTCCACAGGGTTCTTCACACCCTTGCTGCAACTCAAGAAGTTCCCCGATATACCAGTCTCCACACAAGAAGAAGCACTAGAGTCCCGCCCACATCCAGAGGAGCCCCGTTTCCGCCTCCTGGCTTGAGACGAGGGATCCTTTCCCTGCGTGGTCGGGTAAGAATTCCCGGCGTTCCCGTCGCATCTCAAGAGGAGGCGCTCTCCACAGGAAAGGCGAGAGGAACTCCAGGTTCGTGCCACCATTCCCAGAGTCCCCCAGATGTCTCAGTCCATTCCAGGGAAACCTGTTTTCCCTGCACTGCCTCGACTTTCAAGCTGAGGATCGACTCACACCACGGTGGCACGTGGGACAGCCCTGTGGGAAAGCCCTGTGGGAAAGCCTCGAGGGAAAGCCACTGATCCCTTGATCGACTCGACGGGAAATATGACACTCCTGCTACAGCTCGGGAGGAAAGCGCACGTGCATGCCCCCACACGAGACGAGGACTGACTGCCTTGGGGAGACTCCAGAAGTACACCATGATCCATTTCAGCACTGGAGAGGAATCCTCAGTTTCCGGCACCGACTCCACACAAGGTCTTAGGCCCCGGCATCGATGGGAGAGGAATCCCGAGAGGCCCCCGAGCAACTCGCAAGGGGACTGGCCTTTCCTGAGGCCACCAGAGCGGGTCCCTGAGGTCCCCGACGTAAGTCGATAGCACCTGCCGCAACTCGAGAAAATCCAGGAGGTTCTCCCCTCCAGGCGAGATGAGGCCCATTTCCGCTGAGGCGTCTCCAAGCTAATCACACCTAACCTCTGGAACTTCCAAAGTGTTCTTCACACCCTTGCTGCAACTCTAGAAGTTCCCGGACATACCTGTCTCCACTCGAAAGGAAGCACGAGAGTCCCGCCCACATCCAGAGGAGCCCCATTTCCGCCTCCTAGCTCGAGAGGAGGGATCCTTTCCCTTCGTGCTCGGGAAAGAATTCCCGTCATTCCCGTCGCATCTCAAGGGGAGGCGCTCTTCACAGGAAAGGCGAGAGGGACTCCAGGGTCGTGCCACCATTCCCAGAGTCCCCCAGATGTCTCAGTCCATTCCAGGGAAACCTGTTTCCCTGCACTCCCTCGACTTTCAAGCCGAGGATCGACTCAAACCGCGGTGGCACGTGGGACAGCCCTGTGGGAAAGCCCTGCGGGAAATCCTCGAGGAAAAGCCACAGATCCCTTGATCCAAGCAAAGGGAAGCGTGACACTGCTGCAAAAGCTGGGGAGGAAAGCGCACGTGCATGCCTCCCTTCGAGACGAGGACTGACTCCACTGGGGAGACTCCAGAAGTACCCCAAGATCCATGTCAGCACTGGAGAGGAATCCTCACGTTCCGGCACTGACTCCACACAAGGACTTAGGCCCCGGCATCGACGGGAGAGGAATCCCGAGAGGCCCCCGGACAACTCGCATGGGGAATGGCCTTTCCTGAGGCCACCAGAGCGGGTCCCTGAGGTCCCCGTCGTAAGTCGAGACCACCTGCCGCAACTCTAGAAAATCCAGGAGGTTCTCCTCTCCAGGCGAGATGAGGCCCATTTCCGCTGAGGCGTCTCGAGGCTAATCACACCTAAATTCTGGAACTTCCAAAGGGTCCTTCACACCCTTGCTGCAACTCAAGAAGATCCCCGACATACCGTCTCCACTCGAGAGGAAGCACGAGAGTCTAGCCCACATCCAGAGGAGCCCCGTTTCCGCCTCCTAGCTCGAGAGGAGGGATCCTTTCCATGCGTGCTCGGGAAAGATTTCCCGGCGTTTCCGTGGCATCTCAAGAGGAGGAACTCTCTACAGGAAAGGCGAGAGGAACTCGAGGGTCGTGCCACCATTCCCAAAGTCCCCCAGATGTCTCAGTCCATTCCAGGGAAACCTGTTTTCCCTGCACTGCCTCGACTTTCAAGCCCAGGATCGACTCACACCACGGTGGCACGTGGGACAGCCTTGTGGGAAAGCCTCCTGGGAAAGCCTCGAGGGAAAGCGACAGTTCCCTTGATCCTCGCGAATGGAAGCGCGACACTGCTGCTACAGCTCGGGAGGAAAGCGCACGTGCATTCCCCCACTCGAGACGAGGGCTGACTCCACTGGGGAGACTCCAGAAGTACCCCAAGATCCATGTCAGCACTGGACAGGAATCCTCAGGTTCCAGCACCCACTCCACACAAGGTCTTAGGCCCCGGCATCGACGGGAGAGGAATCCCGAGAGGCCCCCGAGCAACTCGCATGGGGAATGGCCTTTCCTGAGGCCACCAGAGCGAGTCCCTGAGGTCCCCGTCGTAAGACTAGAGCACCTGCTGCAACTCGAGAAAATCCAGGAGGTTCTCCCCTCCCGGCGAGTTGAGGCCCATTTCCGCTGAGGCGTCTCCAGGCTAATCACACCTAACCTCTGGAACTTCCACAGGGTTCTTCACACCCTTGCTGCAACTCAAGAAGTTCCCCGATATACCAGTCTCCACACAAGAAGAAGCACTAGAGTCCCGCCCACATCCAGAGGAGCCCCGTTTCCGCCTCCTGGCTTGAGACGAGGGATCCTTTCCCTGCGTGGTCGGGTAAGAATTCCCGGCGTTCCCGTCGCATCTCAAGAGGAGGCGCTCTCCACAGGAAAGGCGAGAGGAACTCCAGGTTCGTGCCACCATTCCCAGAGTCCCCCAGATGTCTCAGTCCATTCCAGGGAAACCTGTTTTCCCTGCACTGCCTCGACTTTCAAGCTGAGGATCGACTCACACCACGGTGGCACGTGGGACAGCCCTGTGGGAAAGCCCTGTGGGAAAGCCTCGAGGGAAAGCCACTGATCCCTTGATCGACTCGACGGGAAATATGACACTCCTGCTACAGCTCGGGAGGAAAGCGCACGTGCATGCCCCCACACGAGACGAGGACTGACTGCCTTGGGGAGACTCCAGAAGTACACCATGATCCATTTCAGCACTGGAGAGGAATCCTCAGTTTCCGGCACCGACTCCACACAAGGTCTTAGGCCCCGGCATCGATGGGAGAGGAATCCCGAGAGGCCCCCGAGCAACTCGCAAGGGGACTGGCCTTTCCTGAGGCCACCAGAGCGGGTCCCTGAGGTCCCCGACGTAAGTCGATAGCACCTGCCGCAACTCGAGAAAATCCAGGAGGTTCTCCCCTCCAGGCGAGATGAGGCCCATTTCCGCTGAGGCGTCTCCAAGCTAATCACACCTAACCTCTGGAACTTCCAAAGTGTTCTTCACACCCTTGCTGCAACTCAAGAAGTTCCCGGACATACCTGTCTCCACTCGAAAGGAAGCACGAGAGTCCCGCCCACATCCAGAGGAGCCCCATTTCCGCCTCCTAGCTCGAGAGGAGGGATCCTTTCCCTTCGTGCTCGGGAAAGAATTCCCGTCATTCCCGTCGCATCTCAAGGGGAGGCGCTCTTCACAGGAAAGGCGAGAGGGACTCCAGGGTCGTGCCACCATTCCCAGAGTCCCCCAGATGTCTCAGTCCATTCCAGGGAAACCTGTTTCCCTGCACTCCCTCGACTTTCAAGCCGAGGATCGACTCAAACCGCGGTGGCACGTGGGACAGCCCTGTGGGAAAGCCCTGCGGGAAATCCTCGAGGAAAAGCCACAGATCCCTTGATCCAAGCAAAGGGAAGCGTGACACTGCTGCAAAAGCTGGGGAGGAAAGCGCACGTGCATGCCTCCCTTCGAGACGAGGACTGACTCCACTGGGGAGACTCCAGAAGTACCCCAAGATCCATGTCAGCACTGGAGAGGAATCCTCACGTTCCGGCACTGACTCCACACAAGGACTTAGGCCCCGGCATCGACGGGAGAGGAATCCCGAGAGGCCCCGGACAACTCGCATGGGGAATGGCCTTTCCTGAGGCCACCAGAGCGGGTCCCTGAGGTCCCCGTCGTAAGTCGAGACCACCTGCCGCAACTCTAGAAAATCCAGGAGGTTCTCCTCTCCAGGCGAGATGAGGCCCATTTCCGCTGAGGCGTCTCGAGGCTAATCACACCTAAATTCTGGAACTTCCAAAGGGTCCTTCACACCCTTGCTGCAACTCAAGAAGATCCCCGACATACCGTCTCCACTCGAGAGGAAGCACGAGAGTCTAGCCCACATCCAGAGGAGCCCCGTTTCCGCCTCCTAGCTCGAGAGGAGGGATCCTTTCCATGCGTGCTCGGGAAAGATTTCCCGGCGTTTCCGTGGCATCTCAAGAGGAGGAACTCTCTACAGGAAAGGCGAGAGGAACTCGAGGGTCGTGCCACCATTCCCAAAGTCCCCCAGATGTCTCAGTCCATTCCAGGGAAACCTGTTTTCCCTGCACTGCCTCGACTTTCAAGCCCAGGATCGACTCACACCACGGTGGCACGTGGGACAGCCTTGTGGGAAAGCCTCCTGGGAAAGCCTCGAGGGAAAGCGACAGTTCCCTTGATCCTCGCGAATGGAAGCGCGACACTGCTGCTACAGCTCGGGAGGAAAGCGCACGTGCATTCCCCCACTCGAGACGAGGGCTGACTCCACTGGGGAGACTCCAGAAGTACCCCAAGATCCATGTCAGCACTGGACAGGAATCCTCAGGTTCCAGCACCCACTCCACACAAGGTCTTAGGCCCCGGCATCGACGGGAGAGGAATCCCGAGAGGCCCCCGAGCAACTCGCATGGGGAATGGCCTTTCCTGAGGCCACCAGAGCGAGGTCCCTGAGGTCCCCGTCGTAAGACTAGAGCACCTGCTGCAACTCGAGAAAATCCAGGAGGTTCTCCCCTCCCGGCGAGTTGAGGCCCATTTCCGCTGAGGCGTCTCCAGGCTAATCACACCTAACCTCTGGAACTTCCACAGGGTTCTTCACACCCTTGCTGCAACTCAAGAAGTTCCCCGATATACCAGTCTCCACACAAGAAGAAGCACTAGAGTCCCGCCCACATCCAGAGGAGCCCCGTTTCCGCCTCCTGGCTTGAGACGAGGGATCCTTTCCCTGCGTGGTCGGGTAAGAATTCCCGGCGTTCCCGTCGCATCTCAAGAGGAGGCCGCTCTCCACAGGAAAGGCGAGAGGAACTCCAGGTTCGTGCCACCATTCCCAGAGTCCCCCAGATGTCTCAGTCCATTCCAGGGAAACCTGTTTTCCCTGCACTGCCTCGACTTTCAAGCTGAGGATCGACTCACACCACGGTGGCACGTGGGACAGCCCTGTGGGAAAGCCCTGTGGGAAAGCCTCGGAGGGAAAGCCACTGATCCCTTGATCGACTCGACGGGAAATATGACACTCCTGCTACAGCTCGGGAGGAAAGCGCACGTGCATGCCCCCACACGAGACGAGGACTGACTGCCTTGCGGAGACTCCAGAAGTACACCATGATCCATTTCAGCACTGGAGAGGAATCCTCAGTTTCCGGCACCGACTCCACACAAGGTCTTAGGCCCCGGCATCGATGGGAGAGGAATCCCGAGAGGCCCCCGAGCAACTCGCAAGGGGACTGGCCTTTCCTGAGGCCACCAGAGCGGGTCCCTGAGGTCCCCGACGTTAAGTCGATAGCACCTGCCGCAACTCGAGAAAATCCAGGAGGTTCTCCCCTCCAGGCGAGATGAGGCCCATTTCCGCTGAGGCGTCTCCAAGCTAATCACACCTAACCTCTGGAACTTCCAAAGTGTTCTTCACACCCTTGCTGCAACTCAAGAAGTTCCCGGACATACCTGTCTCCACTCGAAAGGAAGCACGAGAGTCCCGCCCACATCCAGAGGAGCCCCATTTCCGCCTCCATAGCTCGAGAGGAGGGATCCTTTCCCTTGCGTGCGTCGGCAAAGATTCCCGCATTCCCGTCGCATCTCAAGAGGAGGCGCTCTCCACAGGAAAGGCGAGAGGAACTCCAGGGTTCGTGCCACCATTCCCAGAGTCCCCCAGATGTCTCAGTCCATTCCAGGGAAACCTGTTTTCCCTGCACTGCCCTCGACTTTCAAGCCGAGGATCGACTCACACCTCGTAGGCATGTGGGACAGACCTGTGGGAAAGCCTCTGCGGAAAGCCTCGAGGGAAAGCCACAGATCCCTTGATCCAAGCGAAAGGGAAGCGTGACACTGCTGCTACAGCTCGGGAGGAAAGCGCACGTGCATGCCTCCCTCGAGACGAGGACTGACTCCCTTGGGGAGACTCCAGAAGTACCCCAAGATCCATGTCAGCACTGGAGAGAATCCTCAGGTTCCGGCAACCGACTCCACACAAGGCTTGGCCCCGGCATCGACGGGAGAGGAATCCCGAGAGGCCCCGGAGCAACTCGCATGGGGGAATGGCCTTTCCTGAGGCCACCAGAGCGGGTCCCTGAGTTCCGTCCGTCGTAAGTCGAGAGCACCTGCCGCAACTCGAGAAAATACAGGAGGTTCTCCCTCCAGGCGAGATGAGGCCCATTTTCGCTGAGGCGTCTCGAGGCTCTCACATCTAACTCTGGAACTTCCAAAGGGTCCTTCACACCCTTGCTGCCAACTCAAGAAGTTCCCCGACATACCCGTCTCCACTCGAG
>NW_017211661.1:0-17492 GCF_001704415.2 Capra hircus
TACTGGTTTCTGCTTGCAATTGCTCTTATAATCCCTCTTGAACATTTGGACAGTTCACAGTTCATGCCAGCTTCATGTGAACTTGGAGAATTTTGAGCATTATTTTACTAGTGTGTGAGATGAGTGCAATTGTGCAGCAGCTTGAATATTCTTTGTCATTGCCTTTCTTTGGGATTGGAATGAAAACTGACCTAATGACTAGGTGTTTTGAAGAAAAAAAAAATCATTTTAACCCATTTTCTCTGAAGTGCAAGGCATATCATGGCCATCCCTGAATCATAAAGTCACCTTTTCTTTATGTAGTCATAGTTTCATGCCTAAATTATAGGCCAACTCGTGCTCAAATTGACTCTGATGTCAGGGGCAGATCAACTAATAAAAAAAGCTTGGATTGTCCCTCTGGAGGAAAGTGAGATCTTGGTCCCACGAGAAGAATCTGAAGGGTTAAGGGAACTTGCAAGAGTGGGGAAAGCTTAGTCCATCCTACATGTACCAAAATCTTAAATAAGGCTTATTTACTTTACCGAAGTAAAAAAACAGATGATGAAAACAATTATAAATCAAGGAAAGGTAAAGAAACTCATAGTCTGTTATCAAAAATTGCATTCTAAGAAAACTTTGTTCTCTTAACCTAGAGAGGAGACTAAATTCCATCTGGTGCCAGCTTACCAGAAGACAAACAAACAAACAAACAAATTATCGGTAAGCTTAAAAAAAGTATATTCCATATATCTTGAAGTAGCAGTATTTCTGCAAAGGCATCAGTGTGAAACCATAGAGGACATGGTTAAAACCTGATTAAATAGAAATTGACAATGTAATCTGGTCACTGCTGCGACTTGAAATGCTTTAATATGATAACTGGAATTATAACTGACAGCATTTGACCAGGACATATCAGATTTTCACGGATGTCACATAATTTCTAGGATATCTATATTAGGAACTGAAGGAATCTTTGAACCTAGGAAAGAAAACAACAGTCTCAAAGGCCCTTGCTGAATCATCTATCAGCAAGGAATGTCTTTGCAAGGATCGCAAAGTGAAGGGAAAATACACCGACCTGCCTCTGCAACTTCAGTCCTCTGAGCAGATCTGGAGGTCTCCCTTTGTATAAGCTAACCTGTTCCTTCCAAATAGAGGTTTGCAACACAAAACAAGTGGCCGCCTATTCTTCCCCGAAGGAGGCTCTCTTTCCCCACATCCTGCGAACTCCCTTTCCCAGCCTCCTGGAAAAGCGCTTCTTGCAGTTCCTTTCAGAAAATCCTATGGACGGAGAAGCCTGGTAGGCTGCAGTCCGTGGGGTCGCTGAGGGTCGGACACGACTGAGCGACTGCACTTTCATTTTCACTTTCATGCATTGGAGAAGGCAATGGCAACCCACTTACTGTCCTTGCCTGGAGAATCCCAGGGACGGGGGAGCCTAGTGGGCTACCGTCTATGGCGTCGCACAGAGTCGAACACGACTGAAGCAACTTAGCAGCAGCAGCAGCAGCAGTTCCTTTCTTAGGGGCAGTTATCCCTGAGATTGGGACCTGGAAAGGCAGAGCCACCTCCACACACACGTCTTTTCTGTCCCCTTTCCTCTGGAGGAGAGCTTTAGTGAGCCTAGGTCTGTCAGGAAAATTCTTGGCTTTGACGGGATCCCACCCGGTGTGTGAACCTGCATACCCGACCTAGGGGCCACAGGGCACCTGTTTTGCTCAAGCGGGTCCTGGAGGGGTGCAGCATAGCAAGAGCTTAAAAATCCATCCAATTTGTCTTTTTTTTACCTCGGAGAGAACGAGTTTGCTCCACCTCCACCCTTTGGCAGTGTGGAGGGAAGAGGGCACCACCCTCTCCCAAAGGGGACATAGGGCCTACCAGGAGAGAAAGGCCCCTTGAGGAGCTGAGCCCAGGTAGGCAGCCAGTGATGTCAAGCACACTCCCGCTGCTTGCTTCTTCATGGGCACTCCCACGATCTGCTAGGAATGTCTTTGCAAGGATCTCAAAGGGAAGGGGAGATACGTGGCCCTGTCTCTGGAACTTCAGTCCTCTGAGCAGATCTGGAGGTCTTGAGTTGTATAAGCAAACCTGTTCCTTCCAAATAGAGGCTTGCAAACACACCCCCGGTGGTTGCCTCTTCTTCCCCGAAGAAGTCTTTCTTTCCCCACATGCTGCGAACTCCCTGTCCCAACCTCCAAGAATAGCGCTTCTTGCCATTCCTTTCTTAGAGGCAGTTATCCCTGAGCTTGGGGCCGTAGGGAGTAGCCCCACACTCACATGGAAAGGCAAAGACTCCTCCATACATCTCCTCTATCCCCTTTGCTCTGGAGGAGAGCTCTAGTGAGCCTAGGTCTTTCAGGAAAATTCTTGGCTTGGACAGGATCTCACCCTGTTTGTCAACCTGCATACCCAACCACGGGCCACAGAGCACCTGTTTCAGTAAAGTGGGCCCTGAAAGGGTGCAGCCTAGCAAGAGCTTGAAAATCCATTCAATTGCTGTTTTTGTACCTCTGACAGAGCGAGCTTGGCTCCACCCTTTGGCAGTGAGGAGAAAAGAGGCATGACACCCTCCCCAAGGGGACATGGGGCCTACTTCGAGAGGAAAGGCCCCTTGTGGAGTTGAGGCCAGGAAGGCACACAGTCGTGTCAAAAACACTCCCACTGCTTGCTTCTTCATGGGCACTCCCGCTATCAGCTAGGCATGTCTCTGCAATGATCACAAAGGGAAGGGGAGATACAGGGCCCTGCCTCTGGACCTCCGGTGCTCTGAGCAAATCTCGAGGTCTCCCGTTGTTGGTCAAGGTCAAGGTCGCGTTCAAGGTCAAGGTCAAGGTCAAATTCAAGTTCAGGTTCACAGTCAAGTGCAAGTTCAAGGTCAAGTTTAAGTTCAAGGTCAAGTTCAAGTTCAAGTTCAAGGTCAAGGTTAAGGTCAAGTTCAAGTTCAAGTTCACGGTGAAGTTCAGGTTAAAGTTCAAAGTCAAGGTCAAGGTCAAATTCAAGTTCACGGTCAAGTTCAAGGTCAAGTTCAAGTTCAAGGTCAAGTTTACGTTCAAGTTCAAGTTCAAGGTCAAGTTCAAGTTCAAGTTCACGGTCAAGTTCAACTTCAAGGTCAAGTTCACATTCAAGTTCAAGTTCAAGGTAAAGGTCAAGTTCAAGTTCAAGGTCAAGTTCAAGCTCAAGTTCACGGTCAAGGTCAAGGTCAAGTTCAAGTTCAAGTTCACGGTCAAGTTCAAGTTCAAGTTCAAGGCCAAGGTCAAGGTCAAGTTCAAGTTCAAGGGCAAGGCAAGGCAAGGCCTAGCCCACGGCCAAGGCAAGGGCAAGGGCAACGCCAAGGGCAAGGCCAAGGCCCAGGCCAAGGCAAAGGCCTAGGCCACCAAAGCGAAGCCCAAACCCCGTAACGCCTGACAGAAGGCAGAAGCCACTAGGCCCCTGTGCAGAGGAAGCCACTGAAGGCAGCAAGGCCACAGAGATCCCAGACTCCCATTCCCACAGGAAGATGTGAGGATAAAGGGCTTCATCCCAGCACAGCACCCGCTCCCACCAACCCCCAAACCCGGCCCCCTCTTCCCGCAGCACGCCCCCTGAAACAACACTGTCTTCCCAGAAAAGAGAAGGGAGAAGCCATGTGTGTGCCATAGAAGCAAGATGAACGAACGATACCACGCCCTCCGAATTTGGGCACACCTGACGCCTCGGAACGCCGGGCCTGGCCGAAGGGTCCCCGACATTCTCGGGTGGGAGGGGGGGTCGACACGTTGGCCGACAGCCCTTGCCCGGGCCACCCGCAAATCCCCTGAGACGTGATCCGACCCCAGGGACCGAGGGCAAATGTACCGCTTGAGGTGCTGGAGGAGCTGGATGAAGCCATGTTGGGAGAGGCACACGGGCACGCTGCAGACTGCTGGCCGAGTGGGCGGGGACCCAGCAGCTCAGGGCTCTGGAGAGCAGGAGACGGCTCCGCCCCCATTGACGTCAATAGGGTTTGGGTGGGTAGATGGAGGGTGCCGCCCCTGGCCTCTTTCCAAGCAGAGACCCTGGACGGAGTCCCGTGGAGCGAGTGGGCTTTTCCCGGGCACAACTGTGCCCCGGACCGCCAAGATCCCCGTTGGGGTGGGCGGGCAGTTCGGGGGCTTTGGTTTGTGGCCCTCCCTCGCAGCGGGGGGTGGGATCAACCCCGGGTGGATCAATCAGGGGCCCTCAGCAGTGCCAAGGGAGCTCACCGCCCAGGAAACGCCCCTAGGTCCCTTTGAATTGGCCACCAACGCCCCCTTCCCCAGCCTGCCTTGCTCTGGGGTTTCCCGCCTTTTCACATTCCACAGGTCCCTGGGCCTCGACTGTCCCCCGCTGTCTCCTCCGAGGCATTCCGGGACACCGGACGCTCTCTCCAGTGCCTCCACCTAGATCCCTCGCTGTCCTCGCCACCGTTTCCCCCCTGCCCCTCCCCAAATCCTCCGTGGGCTCTTGGCGTCATTTCCCTACAGCAGTCCCAGAGCTCCACCCCCGAGGGCTTTGAGGTGCCTGGAGCACAAGGCTTCCGGCCAGAGCCCTGAGGGGCCAGCGTCTGGACTGGCAGCTAATGCCATTTGGGGCTTTTCTCACGTGGAGCCTAAGGCCCGCACTTCCGCGGGGAACACCCCAGCGTTAGTGCCCTGGAGATACCCGCCCAAGGGGACAGTGTACCTCCTACTGTGGGGAAGGAGGTACCTGTTTTCCCTGCACTGGTTCGACTTTCACGCTGAGGATCGACTCACACCATGGTGGCACGTGGAAAAGCCCTGTGGGAAAGCCTCATGGGAAAGACTCGAGGGAAAGCCACAGATCCCTTGATCCACTGGACGGGAAGCGTGCCACTTCTGCTACAGCTCGGGAGGAAAGCGCACGTGCATGTTCCCACTCGAGACGAGGACTGACTCCCCTGGGGAGACTCTAGAAGTAGCCCAAGATCCATGTCAGCACTGGAGAGGAAACCTCAGTTTCCGGCACCGACTCCACACAAGGTCTTAGGCCCCGGCATCGACGGGAGAGGAATCCCTAGAGGACCCCGAGCTACTCGCATGGGGACTGGCCTTTCCTGAGGCCACCAGAGGGGGACCCTGACGTCCCCGTCGTAAGTCGAGAGCACCTGCCACAACTCGAGAAAATCCAGGAGGTTCTCCCCTCCAGGCGAGATGAGGCCCATTTCCGCTGACCCGTATCGAGGCTAATCACACCTAAACTCTGGAACTTCCAAAAGGTCCTTCACACCCTTGTTGCAACTCAAGAAGTTCCCCGACATACCCGTCTCCACTCGAGAGGAAGCACGAGAGTCCCGCCCACATCCAGAGGAGGCCCGTTTCCCCCTCCTAGCTCGAGAGGAGGGATCCTTTCCCTGCGTGGTCAGTAAAGAATTCCCGGCGTTCCCCTGGCATCTCAAGAGGAGGCGCACTTCACAGGAAAGGCGAGAGGAACTCCAGGGTCGTGCCACCATTCCCAGAGTCCCCCAGATGTCACAGTCCATTCCAGGGAAACCTGTTTTCCCTGCACTGCTTCTACTTTCAAGCCGAGGATCGACTCACACCATGGTGGCACGTGGGACAGCCCTGTAGTAAAGCCTCGTGGGAAAGCCTCGTGGGAAAGCCTCGTGGGAAAGCCTCGTGGGAAAGCCTCGAGGGATAGCAACAGATCCCTTGATCCACTCGACGGGAAGCGTGCCACTTCTGCTACAGCTCGGGAGGAAAGCGCACGTGCATGTCCCCACTCGAGACGAGGACTGACTCCCCTGGGGAGACTCTAGAAGTAGCCCAAGATCCATGTCAGCACTGGAGAGGAAACCTCAGGTTCTGGCACTGACTCCACACAAGGTCTTAGGCCTCGGCATCGACGGGAGAGGAATCCGGAAAGGCCCCCGAGCAACTCACATGGGGACTGGCTTTTCCTGAGGCCACCAGAGCGGGTCCCTGAGGTCCCCATCGTAAGTCGAGAGCACATGCCGCAACTTGAGAAAATCCAGGAGGTTCTCCCCTCCAGGCGAGATGAGGCCCATTTCCGCTGAGGCGTCTCGAGGCTAATCAAACCTAACCTCTGGAATTTCCAAAGGGTCCTTCACTTCCTTGCTGCAACTCAAGAAGTTCCCCGACATACCCGTCTCCACTCGAGAGGAAGCACGAGAATCCCGCCCACATCCAGAGGAGCCCCGTTTCCGCCTGCTAGCTCGAGAGGAGTGATCCTTTCCCTGCGAGGTCGGGAAAGAATTCCCGGCGTTCCCGTCGCATCTCAAGAGGAGGCGCTCTCCAGAGGAAAGGCGAGAGGAACTACAGGGTCGTGCCACCATTCCCAGAGTCCCCAAGATGTCTCAGTCCATTCCAGCGAAACCTGTTTTCCCTGTACTGCCTCGACTTTCAAGCCGAGGATCGACTCACACCATGGTGGCTCGTGGGACAGCCCTGTGCTAAAGCCTCGTGGGAAAGCCTCGTGGGAAAGCCTCGTGGGAAAGCCTCGAGGGATAGCCACAGATCCCTTGATCCATGCGAAGAGAAG
This sequence comes from Capra hircus, assembly GCF_001704415.2. Classification (NCBI taxonomy): domain Eukaryota; kingdom Metazoa; phylum Chordata; class Mammalia; order Artiodactyla; family Bovidae; genus Capra; species Capra hircus. The sequence goes on from NW_017211661.1 coordinate 6,502, forward strand.
CGTGACACTGCTACTACAGCTCGGGAGGAATGCGCACGTGCATGCCCCTACTCAAGGCGAGGACTGACTTCCCTGGTGAGACTCCAGAAGTACCCCAAGATCCATGTCAGCACTGGAAAGGAATCCTCAGGTTCTGGCACCGACTCCACACAAGGTCTTAGGCCGCGGCATCGACGGGAGAGGAATCCCGCGAGGCCCCCAAGCAACTCGCATGGGGACTGGCCTTTCCTGAGGCCACCAGAGTGGGTCCCTGAGGTCCCCGTCGTAAGTCGAGAGCACCTGCCGCAACTTGGGAAAATCCAGGAGGTTCTCCCCTCCGGGCGAGATGAGGCCCATTTCCGCTGATATGTCTCGAGGCTAATCTCACTTAACCTCTCGACCTTCCAAAGGGTCCTTCACACCCTTGCTGCAACTCAAAAATTTCCCCGACATACCCGTTTCCACTCGAGAGGAAGCACGAGAGTCCAGCCCTCATCCAAGGACCCCGTTTCCACTTCCTAGCTCGAGAGGAGGTATCCTTTCCCTGCGTGGGAGGGAAAGAATTCCCGGCGTTTCCAATGCATCTCAAGAGGAGGCGCTCTCCACAGGAAAGGCGAGAGGAACTCCAGGGTCGTGCCACCATTCCCAGAGTCCCCCAGAGGTCTCAGTCCATTCCAGGGAAACCTAATTTCCCTGCACTGCCTCGACTTTCAAGCCGAGGATCGACTCACACCACGGTGGCTCATGGGACAGCCCTGTGGGAAAGACTCGTGGAAAAGCCTCGTGGGAAAGCCTCGAGGGAAAGCCACAGATCCCTTGATCCACTCGACGGGAAGCGTGCCACTGGTGCTACAGCTCGGGAGGAAAGCGCACGTGCATGCCCCCACTCGAGACCAGGACTGACTCCCCTGGGGAGACTCCAGAAGTTCCCCAAGATCCATGTCAGCACTGGAGAGGAAACCTCAGGTTCCGGCACTGATTCCACACAAGGTCTTAGGCCCCGGCATCGACGCGAGAGGAATCCTGAGAGGGCCCCGAACAACTCGCATGGGGACTGGCTTTTCCTGAGGCCACCAGAGCGGGTCCCTGACGTCCCCGTCATAAGTCAAGAGCACCTGCCACAACTCGAGAAAATCCAGGAGGTCCTCCCCTCCAGGCGAGATGAGGCCCATTTCCGCTGAGTCGTCTCGAGGCTTATCACACCTAAACTCTGGAACTTCCAAAGGGTCCTTCACACCCTTGCTGCAACTCAAGAAGTTCCCAGACATACCCGTCTCCACTCGAGAGGAAGCACAAGAGTCCCGCCCACATTCACAGGAACCCCGTTTCCGCCTCCTAGCTCGAGAGGAGGGATCCTTTCCCTGCGTGGAAGGGAAAGAATTCCCGGCGTTCCCGTCGCATCTCAAGAGGAGGCGCTCTCCACAGGAAAGACGAGAGGAACTCCAGGGTCGTGCCACCATTCTCAGAGTCCCCAGATGTCTCAGTCCATTCCAGCGAAACCTGTTTTCCCTGCACTGCGTCGACTTTCAAGCCGAGGATCGACTCACACCACGTTGGCATGTGGGACAGCCCTGTGGGAAAGACTCGTGGGAAAGCCTCGTGGGAAAGCCTCGAGGGAAAGCCACAGATCCCTTGATCCACTCGACGGAAAGCGTGCCACTGCTGCTACAGCTCGGGAGGAAAGCGCACATGCATGCCCCCACTCGAGACGAGGACTGACTCCCCTGGGGAGACTCCAGATGTACCCCAAGATCTATGTCAGCACTGGAGAGGAAACCTCAGGTTCCGGCACCGACTCCACACAAGGTCTTAGGCCCCGGCATCGACGGGAGAGGAATCCCGAGAGGCCCCCGAGGAACTCGCATGGGGACTGGCCTTTCCTGAGGCCACCAGAGCGGGTTGTCTTGAGTTGTGTAAGCAAACCTGTTCCTTCCAAATAGAGGCTTGCAAACACACCCGCGGTCGTTGCCTCTTCTTCCCCGAAGAAGTCTTTCTTTCCCCACATGCTGCGAACTCCCTGTCCCAACCTCCAAGAATAGCGCTTCTTGCCATTCCTTTCTTAGAGGCAGTTATCCCTGAGCTTGGGGCCATAGGGAGTAGCCCCACACTCACAGGGAAAGGCAAAGACTCCTCCATACATCCCCTCTATCCCCTTTGCTCTGGAGGAGAGCTCTAGTGAGCCTAGGTCTTTCAGGAAAATTCTTGGCTTGGACAGGATCTCACCCTGTTTGTGAACCTGCATACCCAACCACGGGCCACAGAGCACCTGTTTCAGTAAAGTGGGCCCTGAAAGTGTGCAGCCTAGCAAGAGCTTGAAAATCCATTCATTTGCTGTTTTTGTACCTCTGACAGAGCGAGCTTTGCTCCACCCTTTGGCAGTGAGGAGAAAAGAGGCATGACACTCTCCCCAGGGGTACATGGGGCCTACTTCGAGAGGAAAGGCCCCTTGTGGAGTTGAGGCCAGGAAGGCGCACAGTCGTGTCAAACACACTCCCACTGCTGGCTTCTTCATGGGCTATCAGCTAGGAATGTCTTTGCAATGATCACAAAGGGAAGGGGAGATACAGGGCCCTACCTCAGGACCTCCAGTGCTCTGAGCAAATCTGGAGGTCTACCGTTGTTGGTCAAGGTCAAGTTCAAGGTCAAGTTCAAGTTCAAGGTCAGGGTCAAGTTCAAGTTCAAGTTCAAGGTGAAGGTCAAGTTCAAGGTGAAGGTCAAATTCAAGGTCAAGTTCAAGGTCAGGGTCAAGTTCAAGGTCCCAAGGTCAAGTTCAAGGGCAAGTTCAAGGGCAAGGGCAAGGGCAAGTTAAGGCCAAGTCCAAGGGCAAGGGCAAGGGCAACGCCAAGGGCAAGGCCAAGGCCCAGGCCAAGGCAAAGGCCAACGCCCCCAAAGCGAAGCCCAAACCCGGTAACGCCTGACAGAAGGCAGAAGCCACTAGGCCCCTGTGCAGAGGAAGCCACTGAAGGCAGCAAGGCCACAGAGCTCCCCGACTCCCTTTCCCACAGGAAGATGTGAGGATAAAGGGCCTCATCCCAGCACAGCACCCGCTCCAACCACCTCCCAACCCCGGCCCTCGCCCCCCTCAGCGCGCCCCCTGAAACAACACTGTCTTCCCAGAAAAGAGAACGGAGAAGCCATGTGTGTGCCAAAGGAGCAAGATGAACGAACGATGCCACGCCCTCCGACTTTGGGCACACCTGACGCCTAGGAACCCCGGGCCTGGGAGATGGGTCCCCACCGTACTCGGACTGGGGGGGGTCGACACGTTGGCCGAGAGCCTTTGCCCGGGCCACCCGCAAATCCCCTGAGACGTGATCCGACCCAGGGACCGAGGGCAAACGTACCGCTTGAGGTGCTGGAGGAACCGGACAAAGCCATGGTGGGAGAGGCACACGGGCACGCTGCAGACTGCTGGCCGGGTGGGCGGGGACCAAGCAGCTCAGGACTCTGGAGAGCGGGAGGCGGCTCCGCCCCCATTGACGTCAATAGGGTTTGGGTGGGCAGATGGAGGGTGCCGCCCCTGGCCTCTTTCCAAGCAGAGACCCTGGACGGAGTCCCGTGGAGCGAGTGGGCTTTTCCCGGGCATGGCTGTGGCCCGGACTGCCAAGATCCTCGTCGGGGTGGGCGGGCACTTCGGGGGCTTTGGTTTGTGGCCCTGCCTAGCCGAGGGGGGTGGGATCAACCCAGGGTGGATCAATCAGGGGCCCTCAGCAGTGCCAAGGGAGCTCACCACCTAGGAAACGCCCCTAGGTCCCTTTGAACTGGCCGCCCACGCCCCCTTCCCCAGCCTGCCTTGCTCTGGGGTTTCCCGCCTTTTCACATTCCACAAGTCCCTGGGCCTTGACTGTTCCCCGCTGGGTCATCCAAGGCATTCCAGGACACCGGACGCTCTCTCCAGTGCCTCCACCTAGATCCCTCGCTGTCCTCGCCTCCGTTTCCCCCCTGCCCCCTCCCCAACTCCTCCGTGGGCTCTTGGCATCCTTTCCCTACAGCAGTCACAGAGTGCCACCCCCGAGGGCTGTGAGTTGCCTGGAGCCCAAGGCTCCGGCCAGAGACCTGAGGGGCCAGCCTCTGGACTGACAGCTAATGCCATTTGGGGCTTTTCTCATGTGGAGCCTGAGGCCCGCAACTCCACTGGCAACCCTCCAGCGCGAGTGCCCTGGAGAAACCCGCCCAAGGGGACAGTGTACCCCCTACTGTGGGGAAGGAGGTTCCTGTTTTCTCTGCACTGCTTCGACTTTAACGCCGAGGATCGACTCACACAATGGTGGCACGTGGAATAGCACTGTGGGAAAGCCCCACGGGAAAGACTCGAGGGAAACCACAGATCCCTTGATCCACGAGACGGGAAGCGTGACACTGCTGCTATAGCTCGGGAGGAAAGCGCACGTGCATGCCCCTACTCGAGACGAGGACTGACGCCCCTTGGGAGACTCCAGAATTACGCCAAGATCCATGTCAGTACTGGAGAGGAATCCTCAGGTTCCGGCCGCGACTCCACACAAGGTCTTTGGCCCCGGCATCGAAGGGAGAGGAATCCTGAGAGGCCCTGTAGCAACTCGCATGGGGACTGGCCTTTCCTGAGGTCACCAGAGCGGGTCCCTGAGGTCTCCGTTGTAACTCGAGAACACCTGCCGCAACTCGAGAAAATCCAAGAGGTTCTCCCCTCCAGGCGAGATGAGGCCCATTTCCGCTCAGGCGTCTCGAGGCTAAGAACAACTAACCTCTGGAATGTCGAAAGTGTCCTTCACAACCTAGTTGCAAGTGAAGAAGTTCTCCGACATACCCGTCTCCACTCGAGAGGAAGCACGAGGGTCCCGCCCGCTTCCAGAGGAGCCCCGTTTCCGCCTCGTAGCTGGACATGAGGGATCCTTTCCCTGCTTGTTCGGGAAAGAATTTCCGGCATTCCCATCGCATCTCAAGAGGAGGCACTCTCCACAGGAAATGCGAGAGGAATTCCAGGGTCGTGTCACCATTCCAAGAGGCCCTCAGATGCCTCATTTCATTCCAGAGGAACCTGTTTTCCCTGCAATGCCTCGGCTTTGACGCCGAGGATCGACTCCCACCACGGTGGCACTTGGGACAGCCCTGTGGGAAAGCATCGTGGGAAAGCCTCGTGGGAAAGCCTGGAGGGAAAACCACAGATCCCTTGATCCACGCGAAGGGAAGCATGACACTGCAGCTACAGCTCGGAAGGAAAGTGCAGGTGCATGAGCCCACTCGAGACGAGGACTGTCTCCCCTGTGGAGACTGCAGAAGTACCTCAAGATCCATGTCAGCACTGCAGAGGCATCCTCAGGCTCCGGCCCCGACTCCACACAAGGTGTTAAGCCCCAGCATCGACGGGAGAGAAATCTGGAGTGTCCCCCTAGCAACTCGCATGGGGACTGGCCTTTCCTGATGACACCATACGGATCCCGGAGGGCCCCGTCATAAGTCGAGAGCACCTGCCGCAACTCGAGAAAATCCAGGAGGTTCTCCCCTCCAGTCGAAATGAGGCCCATTTCCGCTGAGATGTCTCGAGGCTATTCACATCTAACCTCTGGAAATTCCAAAGAGTCCTTCACACCCTTGCTGCAACTCAAGAAGTTCCCCAACATACCCGTCTCCACTCCAGAGGAAGCATGAGGGTCCCGCCGACATCCAGAGGAGCCCCGTTTCTGCCTTGTAGCTCGAGATGAGGGATCCTTTCCCTGCGTGGTCCGGAAAGAATTCCCAGCGTTCCTGTCCATTCTCAAGAGAAGACCCTTTCCACAGGAAAGGTGAGAGGAACTCCAGGGTCGTGCCACCATTCCCAGAGTCCCCCAGATGTCTCAGTCCTTTCCAGAGGAACCTGTTTTCCCTGCACTGCCTCGACTTTCACGCCGAGGATCGATTCACTCCACAGTGGCATGTGGGACAGCCTTGTGGGAAAGCCTCGAGGGAAAGCCTCGTGGGAAAGCCTTGAGGGAAAGCCACAGATCCCTTGATCCATGCGACGGGAAGCGTGACTCTGCTACTACAGCTCGGGAGGAAAGCCCTCGTGCATTCCCTGACTCGAGCCGAGGACTAACTCCCCCGTGGAGACTCCAGAAGTACCCTCAGATAAATGCCAGCACTGGAGAGGAATCCTCAGGTTCTGGCACTGACTCGACACAAGGTCTTAGGCCCCGGCATCAACGGGAGAGGAATCCCAAGAGGCCCCCTAGCAGCTCGCATGGGGACTGGCCTTTCCTTAGGCCACCAGATCGGGTCCCTGAGGTCCCCGTCATAAGTAGAGAGCACCTGCCGCAACTCAAGAAAATCCAGGAGGTTTTCCCCTCCAGGCGAGATGAGGCCCGTTTCCATTGAAGGCATATCGAGGCTAATCACAGCGAAATTCTGGAACGTCCAAAGGGTCCTTCACACCCTTGCTGCAACTCAAGATGTTCCCCGACATACCCGTTCCCACCCGAGAGGAAACACGAGGATTGTGCCCACATAGAGAGGTGCCCCATTTCCCCCTCGTACCTCGAGATGAGGCATCCTTTCCCGGCCTCCTCGGGAAAGATTTCCTGGCATTCCCGATGCATCTCAAGAGGAGGCGCTCTCCACAGGAAAGGCGAGAGGAACTCCAGTGTCGTGCCATCATTCCAAGAGTCCCCCAGATGTCTCAGTCCATTTCAGAGGAACCTGTTTCCCTGCACTGCCTCGACTTTCACGCCGAGGATCGACTCACACCACGGTGGCACGTGGGACAGCCCTGTGGGAATGCCTCCTGGGAAAGTCACGTGGGAAAGCCTGGAGGGAGAACCACAGATCCCTTCATACACTCGACGGTGCCGGCGTCCAGCCCCGGTGGATCCAGGGAATTCTAAGGGTGGACGGTGTTGGCTTGGTAAGACTTCTTTATTTATTAATATAAGATTAGATTAAGAAACTGTAGTGTAGTAGGAAGATTAAGTGGAGGAAGAGGGCTGAATGGCTTGGTGTACGGGGAAGGCCAATAAAATTCCAGACAAGGAATTTGCACCATCTACTTTGGGACACCGGCGCCCGCTCTAGTATCTAAGGGTGCCTCGCCTTAAGCTTCCTTTCGTGCGGGTCTTAACAGCCAGGGCAAGTAAGTAACCTGGCGAGCCTCCGCGCCCCAGGTGGAGATTCAGCCTGAAGTTAAAGAGCAGAGAGAGGGAAGGGAGAGAAGAAAAGAGAGAGAAAATCACGGGGGGAGCCAGAGTCCCAAGAAACCAGGCCGAGAGACTAGTTCGAGAAGCTGGCCCGAGAAACTGGCCCCCCTCCTTTATTGTTCAGAAGGCCTTTGATACACAGAGATCAATGGTAACACAAAATTATGTAGCGTTCGCAACCCAAATTCTTTCTCTATATCATTTTGTATACAAAAGGTCTCAGGTGATTTACATTATCTTCTGGCCAAGAGGCTTGTTAACACTTTTTGGCTCTCTTCCTTAATGAATGTTAATTTTGTTTCCCCTGAAGTGTTTTTTTTTTTTTTAGTCTGCATCTCCTTAAAGCATTAAAGTTACATCTCTATAGAACAAACGTGCCGTGGGATATAACAAAGAAGGTACTTAACTCAAAGATCTAATGTTGCTAATACCAGGTCTACTACTTGTTTTTCTATACGCCAACTATATCTAAAAATAAAGGATATGAAAATTTGGCAGCAAGCATTGACTCAACAAATGAAACTTTTCATCAGTCCTATTCTAAAGATTTAGACTCTTCAGAAGCCCCTACATTCCTAGGATGTTTTAAGCTTCCTTTGCCTCCTGTGGTCAGCAGGCCTCAAACAATCACATGCGCAGCTGTATGAGTCCTGCAGGCAGGCTAGAAAGCCATCAGAGGGGTTTTTAGATTGAAACACTCTTTCAAATGCAGAAGACTGAAGCCCTGAATTGACTTTTTCCAGAAAATGTCAAAAGAGTGGAAAAGCAGAGCACAAAAGCCGGCAGATTTTTGTTGGGGTACATGCTTAGGAATTTCCACAGGGGTCCCTGAAGTCTGAGCACGCCTTGTGTATGTCAGCTTCCTTCCTCATGACCTTGTCATGGGCGGGCTTCCTCACACTGGCTCCCGGCATCTCACCCTTTTCCATTTTAATTAATTAATTAATTAATTTTAAAATCAGGTGCAGTTCGATCGCGAGATTCCAAATGTTCTGCTGAAGAATCTAGACAATACAGGGAAGAATGATTACGAGGAGCAAGATTATAAACAGTTGACAGAATAGTCTTTCCAGAAATGAAGTTAGAGAAAGTGTGGAGAAAGTCATTGGCTTCTCCTGCGGTGGTAAAATCTAATCGGGAGTGTTCCAAGGTCTGAATCTGATTATGAAGTTTCTCTAAGTCTAAACTAATATCTGAGCTGTTCCAAAACACCTAAAACTTGATTTTTTAACATATTGGGCATTTACACTTGTTGAGTCAATGATTGCTGTCATAGTAACAATAACAGTTGTTGTAACACAGCAAGAACATAATTATCATATCAATAAGTTGTTACAGTTACAGGACATCTTTAAAACCACAAAAGAGCATACATTACTTTGAGGAGTTAAACAAGATGAAAACATCCATGGTTCACAAGTTGCTACATTAGGTACATTAAGTTTTCTGGAATCATTGGTGAAAAGAAGAACATAAGGAGAGGATAGACAAGCCAAAATAGAGTAAATAGAGTCATTTTCTGGTTGGAGTTTTGCGCTGCAGCAGCTGTTAGTCCCGCCGGGATCTTGATGTTTCTTTTGCCTCCTTCTGCCATCGCGCGTGGCTGCCAAGCTACACGAAAATTTGAGCAAATAGTTTACAGTTTCCCATACATCTCCTTTTCCCATCAAGTCTCTATTCCATAGTTTCGCAGATGGACGCTGGCGGAGCACTAGGTCCCATCAGTCAGTAAGGCTGGCCCCGCCCTTGGCTTTCGGTGCGGCTGTTTCCCGCGGCGGTGGCGGCAGAGAAGTTCCCTTTTCTTTTTGTGGCGAATCAGTCTGTCCGGGATCCAAATTGACGAATCTGCACCCTGTGAAAAAAACATAAAACACTTCCTCGACCGCAGTAAATTCTGGCCAAATTCTTTCTCTACTCCTCATTTTGCTATACAAAACGGTCTCATGTGACTTTACATATATCTTCTGGCCAAGAGGCTTCGTTAACACTTTTGGCTCTCTTCCTTAATGAATGTTAATTTTGTTTCCCCTGAGTGTTTTTTTTTTTTTTAGTCTGCATCCCTCCTCCCCTAAAGCCATTAAAGTTACATTCTCTACTAGAACCCAAACGCTGCCGTTGCGGATATTAACAAAGAAGGGTACTTACTCAAAGATCTATATGTTTTATACCAGGTCTACTACTTGTTTTTCTATACGCCAACTATATCTAAAAATAAAGGAATACTGAAACTTTTTGGCAGCAAGCATTGATCCTCAACAAATGAAACTTTTTCATCAGCTCCTATCTAAAGATTTATTGACTCTTGGCAGAAGCACCCTACATCCTAGAGCTGTTTTTAAGCTTCCTTTGCCTGTGGTCAGCAGGGGCCTCAAACAAATCACAATGCGCAGCCTGTATGTTTATGAGTTCCTCGCAGGCAGGCTAGATGGAAAGCCGACCTAACCCACGGTCGGTTTTTAGATTGAAACGTTCACTCTTTCAAATGCCAGGACAGACTGATAGCCCTGAAAGTGAACTTTTGTTTCCCAGCAAAATGTCAACAAGAGTGCGAAAAAGGCAGAGCACAAACAAGCGGCAGATTTTGTTGGCCAGTACATGCCTTATGAATTTCCACAGCGGCGTCCCTGAGAGAGAGCACCGGGTCTGAGCACGCCCTTGTGCTACTGTCAGGCTTCCTTCCTCATGACCAATTGTCATGGGCGCACGGCTTCCCTCACACTGGCTCCGGATCGTCACCACTTTTCCATGTTAATTAATTAATTAAATGAATTAAAAGTCAGGTGCAGTATCGCATCGCGAGATTCAAATGTTCTGCCTGCCAGAAGAATCTAGAACAATACAGAGTCGCACCGGTAAGAATGATCGTCACCCGCACCCCAGGGGAAATCCACGTGGAGCCAAGATTATGAAACAGTTGACAGAAATAGTAACTTTTCCAGAATCAATTTGAAGTTTAGAGGTAAAGTGTGGAGGAAAGTCATTGCTTCTCCTGCCGGTGGTCTAAAATCTTAATCGGAGAGTGTTCGCAACGGTCCCTGAATCTGATCTATTGGAAGGTTTTCTCCCAGGTCTAAACTAATATCTGAGGCTTGTTCCAAAACACCTAAAACTTGATTTTTTAAATATGGGCATTTATACAACCTTGTCTGCTCAGCTCACATGATTGCGCTGACTCCAGTATGTATACAATAACTAGTTGTTGTACACCAGCAAGAACATTAATTATCATATCAGATAGATCTGTTACTTTACAGGGACATCATTCTAAAAACGCACGAAAGAGCCATAACAATTACCTTTGAGAGTTAAACAGCGAACTGACAAAACAGTCCATGGTTCACAGAGTTGCTACATTAGCGTACTTTAAGTTTTCTGGAATCATGTGGTGAAAAGAAGAACATAAGGAGAGATAGACACAGCCAAAAATAGAGTAAAATAGAGTCCATTTTTCTGGTTGGAGTTTGCGCTGCAGGCAGCTGTTAGTCACGCCGGGATCTTGATGTCTCTATTTGCGCATCCTCTGCGCCCATCGCGCGTCGCTGCCACAGCCTACACGAAAACTTTGCAGCCAGCCAAAGTAGTTTACAGCTTCCACTACATCTCTTTTCCCATCAAGTCCTCTATCCCATAGTTTCGCAGATGGACGCTAGGCGGAGCACTAGGTCCCATGCAGTCAGCTAAGGCTGGCCCCGCCCTTTGGCTTTTCGGTTGCGGCTGGTTTCCCTGCGGCGGGTGCGCAGGCAGAGAAAGTTGTCCCTTATTTTCTTCTTGTGGCGCAATCAAGTCTGTGCCGGTAGATCAAAGTTGACAACAACTTCTGCACCCATGTGAAAAGATTCTCCTCCAAGATACAAAAAAGATCCTGTA
>NW_017211662.1:0-17491 GCF_001704415.2 Capra hircus
TGTGGGAAAGCCTTCGTGGAAAGCCTGGGAAAGCCTCGAGGGAAAGCCTTGAGGGAAAGCCATTGATCCCCTGATCCACTCGACGGGAATTGTGACACTGCTGCTACAGCTCGGGAGGAAAGCGCACGTGCATGCCCCGAATCGAGACGAGGACTGACTCCCCTGGGGAGACTCCAGAAGTACCCCAACATCCATGTCAGGACTGGAGAGGAATCCTCAGGTTCCGGCACCGACTCCACACAAGGTCTTAGGCCCCGGCATCGACGGGAGAGGAATCCCGAGAGGCCTCCGAGCAACTCGCATGGGGACTGGCCTTTCCTGAGGCCACCAGAGCGGGTCCCTGTGGTCCCCGATGTAAGTCGAGAGCGCCTGCCGCAACTCGAGAAAATGCAGGAGGTTCTCCCCTCCAGGCGAGATGACACCCATTTCCGCTGAGGCGTCTCGAGGCTAATCACACCTAACCTCTGGAACTTCCAAAGGGTCCTTCACACCCTTGCTGCAACTCAAGAAGTTCCCCGAGATACCCGTGTCCACTCGAGAGGAAGCACGAGAGTCCCGCACACATCCGGAGGAACCCCATTTCGGCCTCATAGCTCGAGAAGAGAGATCCTATCCCTGCGTGGTCGGGAAAGAATTCCCGGCGATGCCATCGCATCTCAAGAGGAGGCGCTCTCCACAGGAAACGCGAGAGGAACTCCAGGGTCGTGCCACCATTCCCAAGGCCCCCAGATGTCTCAGTCCATTCCAGGGAAACCTGTTTTCCCTGCACTGCCTCGACTTTCAAACCGAGGAGAGACTCACACCACGGTGGCACGTGGGACAGCCCTTTGGGAAAGCGTCGTGGGAAAGCCTCGTGGGAAAGCCTCGAGGGAAAGCCACTGACCCCTTGATCCACGTGAAGGGAAGCGTGACACTGTTGCTACAGCTCGGGAGGAAAGCGCACGTGAATGCCCCCACTCGAGATGAGGTCTGACTCCCATGGGGAGACTCCAGAAGTACCCCAAGATCCATGTCAGCACTGGAGAGGAATCCTCAGGTTCCGGCACTGACTCCTCACAAGGTCTTAGGCCCCGGCATCGACGGGAGAGGAATCCCGAGAGGCCCCGAGCAACTCGCTTGGGGACTGGCATTTCCTGAGGCCACCAGAGCGGGTCCCTGAAGTCCCCGTCGTAAGTCGAGAGCACCTGCCACAACTCGAGACAATCCAGGAGGTTCTCCCCTCCAGGCGAGATGAGGCCCATTTCTGCTGAGGCGTCTCCAGGCAAATCACACCTAACCTCTGGAACTTCCAATGGGTCCTTCACACCCTTGCTGCAACTCAAGAAGTTCCCCGACACACCCGTCTCCACTCGAGAGGAAGCACGAGAGTCCCGCCCACATCCAGAGGAGCCCCGTTTCCACCTCATAGCTCGAGAGGATGGATCCTTTCCCTGCGTGGTCGGGAAAGAATTCCCGGAGTTCCCGACGCATCTCATGAGGAGATGCTCTCCACAGGAAAGCCGAGAGGAACTCCAGGGTCGTGCCACCATTCCAGAGTCCCCCAGATATGTCAGTCCATTCCAGGGAAACCTGTTTTCCCTGCACTGCCCGACTTTCAAGCCGAGGATCGATTCGACTCACAGCACGGTTGCACGTGGGATATCCCTGTGCGAAAGCCTAGTTGGAAAGCCTCGTGGTAAATCCTCTTGGGAAATCCTCAAGGGAAAGCCACAGATCCCTTGATCCACGCAACGGGAAGCCTGACACTGCTGGTACAGCTCGGGAGGAAAGTGCACGTGCATGCCCCCACCCAAGAAGAGAATCGACTCCCCAGTGGAAACTCCAGAAGTATCCCAAGATCCATTTCAGCACTGGAGAGTAATCCTTAGGTTCCGGCCCGGACTCCACACTAGGTCTTAGGCCCCGGCATCGACGGGAGAGGAATCTTGAAAATCCCCCTAACAACTCACATGGGGACTGGCCTGTCCTGTGGCCACCAGAGAGGTTCCCTGATGTCCCCGTCGTAAGTCGAGAGTACCTGCTGTAACTCGAGAAAATCCAGGAGGTTCTCCCCTCCAGGCGAGATGAGGCCCATTTCCGCTGAGGCTTCTCGAGGCTAAACACACCTAACGTCTGGAACTTTCAAAGGGTCCTTCACACCCTTGCTTCAACTCAAGAATTTCCCCGACATACCCGTCTCCACTCGAGAGGAAGCACGAGAGTCCTGCCCACATCCAGAGGAGCCCCCTTTCGGCCTCGTAGTTCGAGATGAGGGATCCTTTCCCTGCTTGGTCGCGAAAGAATTCCCGGCTTTCCGGCCACATCTCAAGAGGAGGCACTCTCAACAGTAAAGTCGAGAGGAACTCCAGCGTCATGCCACAGGTGGCTTTCCCAGGAGTTAGGGTTCTCACAGGGCTGTCCGACGGGCCACCGTTGTGAGAGTCGCTCCTCGGCATGAAAGTCGAGGCAGTGCAGGGAAAACAGGTTCCTCTGGCATGGACTGAGACATCTGGTGAACTCTTGGTATGGTGGCATGACCCTGGAATTCCTCTCTCGTTTCCTGTTGAGAGCACCTCTACTGGAGATGCGACGGGAACGCCGGGAATTCTTTCCCGACCACGCAGGGAAAGGATCCCTCCTCTCGAGCTATGAGGCGGAAACGGGGCTCCTCTGGATGTGGGCGGGACCCTCGTGCTTCCTCTCGAGTGGAGACGGGTATGTCGAGGAACTTCTTGATTTGTAGCAAGGGTGTGAAGTACCTTTTTGAAGTTCCAGAGGTTATGTGTGATTAGCCTCGAGAAGCCTTAGCCGGAATGGGCCTCATCTCGCCTGGAGTTGAGAACCTCCTGGATATTCTCGATTTGCGGCAGGTCCTCTCGAGTCATGACGAGGACCCCATGGACACGCTCTGGTGGCCTGTGGAAAGGCCAGTCCCTATCGAATTGCTAGGGGGCTTTTCTGGATTCCTCTCCCGGCGATATCAGAGCCTAAGACCTTGCGTGGAGTTTTGGCTGGAACCTGAGGATTCCTCTCCAGTGCTGACATGGATCTTGGGGTACTTCTGGAGTCTCCACAAGGGAGCCATTCCTCGTCTTGTGTGGGGGCATGCACGTGCGCTTTCCTCCCGGCCTGTAGCAGCAGTGTCACGCCTCCCGTCGCGTGGATCAAGGGATCTGTGACTTTTCCTCGAGGCTTCCGACGAGGCTTTCCCACAGGGCTGTCCCACGTGCCACCGTGGTCTGAGCTGATCCTCTGCGTGGAAAATCGAGGCAGTGCAGGGAAAACAGGTTCCTCTGGAATGAACTGAGGCATCTGGGGAACTCTTGGAATTGTGGCACGACCCTGGAGTTCCTCTCGCCTTTCCTTGTGAGAGTGCCTCCCATTGAGATGCGACAGGAATGCCGGGCATCTTTCCGGCGAAGCAGGGAATTGATCCCTCATTTCGAGCTACGAGGCAGAAACGGGGCTCCTCTGGATGTGGGCGGGACCCTGTGCTTCCTCTCGAGTGGAGTCGGGTATGTCGGGGAACTTCTTGAGTTGCAGCAAGGGTGTGAAGGACCCTTTCGAATTTCCACAGGTCAGATGTGATTAGCCTCGAGACGCCTCAGCGGAAATGGGCCTCATCTCCCCTGGTGGCGAGAACCTTCTGGATTTTCCCGAGTTGCGGCAGGTGCTCTGGAGTTACGACGGGGACCTCAGCGACCTGCTCTGGCAGCCTCTGGAAAGGGCAGTCCCCATGCGAGTTGCTCGGGGGCCTCTCGGGATTCCTCTCCCTTCGATGCCGGGGCCTTAGTCCTTGTGTTGAGTCGGGCCGGAACCTGAGGATTGTTCTCCTGTGCTAACATGGATCTTGGGGTAATTCTGGAGTCTCCACAGGGGAGTCAGTCCTCGTCTCGAGTGGGGGCATGCACGTGGACTTTCCTCCCTAGCTGTAGCTGCAGTGTCACACTTCCCGTCATGTGGCTCAAGGGATCTGTGGCTTTCCCTGGAGGCTTTCCCAAGAGGCTTTCCCACAGGGCTCTCCCACGTGCCACCGTGTTGTGAGTCGATCCTCGCATGAAAGTCGAGGCAGTGCAGGGAAAACAGCTTCCTCTGGAATGGACTGAGATATCTGGGGGACTCTTGGAATGGTGGCAGGACCCTGGAGTTCCCCTCGCCTTTCCTGTGGAGAGCGCCTCCTCTTGAGATTCGACGGGAATGCTGGGAATTCTTTCCCGACGAAGCAGGGAAAGGATCCCTCATCTCGAGCTACGAGGCGGAAATGTGTCTCCTCTGGATGTGAGAGGGACCCCCGTGCTTCCTCTTGAGTGGAGACGTGCATGTCGGGGATCTAGTCTACTCAGCTCTCCAGAAGAACAGCCGTCATGGCAAATAGGTGTCCTCCAGTCCAGGCTCCTTAGTTTCTGTGGAAAGCTCTTGTTTATAATTTGTTCCTCCTTAAAACACCTTTAGATCATTAGCACCATGGTTGTCATCATCATCGTCAAAGTTATTCCACATGCATAATATTTCTCATCTGCATATTATAATTCCTTTTCAATCTCAAATTCTGATGCTTTTGTCTGTTTCCTCTTTTTTTATTTTTTAAGTTTTAAATTGAAGTATAGTTGATTTATAATGTACTAATTTCTGCTGTACAGCAAAGTAATTCAGTCATACATATGTCCATTATGATTTATCTCAGGATATTGAGATATATACTCGCAGTGCTATACAGTTCTCTGTGCTATACGGTAGGACCTTGTTGTTTGTCCACTCTTTATATAATAGTTTGCATCTGCTAGTCCCAACCTCCCATGCCATACCTCCTTCAGCCCCCTTCTTCTTGACAACCACAAGTCTGTTCTCTATATAAAATCTATTTCTGTTTCATATATAAGTTCATTTGTGTCTTATTTTAGATTCCACATATAAATGATATCATATGATATTTGTCTTTCTTCATCTGACTTACTTCACTTAGTATGGATTCACCCATCCCTGGATTCACCCATCCATGTTCCTAGATGGACCTAGAGAATGGTAAAACTCCATTTTATCAAATATATATGTGCCACATATGCCCATTCATCTGTCTGGGAGCATTTAGCATGTTTCCATGTCTGGATTATTGTAAGTAGTGTTGCTGTTGTGGTGCACATTGGAGTGCATGTATCTCTTTGAATTACAGTTTTCTCTGAATCTATGCCGAGTAGTGGGATTGCTGGATCTTCTGGTACCTCTGTTTTTCTGAGGAATCTCCATACTGTTCTCCATGGTGACTGCACCAACTCATGCTTGCTCTTTCTGAATGTTGTCTTATGTGAAGCCCATGAGCATTTTATTTTATTTCATTGTATTTTGATTTATTTTGCTTCTGGGTGTTTTGTTTGTTTGTTTATTAAAATCAGTAATAAAACACCCAGGATCCCGATACTTTGAGTATCTTTCTAAGTTTGAAAACTTTAATCAGTTTCATCTGCCATTTTATCTTACTGAGCAATGTTGACATTCTCTGGATAATCCACCAGCTTTCTCCTCACCTCCCCCACCAAGCCCTGGCCACTCTGCATTTACTCAAAGGGAAGGTGACACTCTCCCATAATGAGCCATCGTGTTGTCCATAGGTTACACTTGACAACATGAAAACTAAGGCTCAGAGGGGAATGAAGGTGTCCTGTGTTAGTGCTCAGTGAGGAAAGAGGCCTGCTCTATCCTTTGGGGACTCAGGGCGAAGGGAAGAGAGAGTTAAAGGAGGTACAGCAGCATAAGTGCACCTGTCAGACAGTATTCTGTGACAGGTAAGCAGGGACTTGAAGGAAGTGAAGGAATAAAGCAGGGGCTATGGAGATAGGACATTCCATACAGGGAGAGTGGCAAGTGCAAAGCCTGAGGGAGGCAGATGCAGTGAGCATCCTGAACACAGTGAGCAGGAGGAAAGAGGTGGAAGATGACTGCGCAGAGGGGTATTGGGCCAGATCGTGGAGCTTCGTGGACCACGTGGAAGAGGCTTCCAGAAGAAGGGTGTAAACCAGAGCCATATGACATGCTGTGGTGCTTGCAGGAGCAGGAGGAATTGGTATCTTCACAAGGGGCAGGCACCATTAGGTAGCCAGTAACCAATGCCTGGTTAGATGGGCGCAGGAGAAGAGGATGATGGGTAGCTTTCTGGAAGAGCCAGTACACTCGGAGGTCAGAAGAGAAAGAAGGTCTTGCTGGAGGGGGAAAGAGTGAATGATTTTTTTTTAATGGAGGAATCAACAGCATATTTTTAGCCTGAAAGGATAATCCAGTAGAGGAAAAAACTGTGGTTTTGTTCTCCCTTAATATGTATGTTTTCTACAGGTGCTCCTGCCTTGTATCACCCACATCTTTCTCGCACGTGATTCCAAGGCCATTGTGGTGTAAATAGCTCTGCTGTACTCTTTTGAGTGTCACGGGAGGAAACGTGATAAACTCTCTGTGTCTCTAGTCTAATAGTCTATAGTCTGTGTCTATGCCTAATAGTCTTGGGGCTTCCCTTGTGGCTCAAACAGTAAAGAATCTGCATGTAATGCAGGAGACCTGGGTTCCATCCCTGGGTCAGGAAGATCCCTGGAGAAGGGAGTGGCTACTCACTCCAGTATTCTTGCCTGGAGAATCCAATTTTATTGGCTCCAAAATCAATGCAGATGGTGACTGTAGCCATAAATTAAAAGACACTTGCTCATTGGAAGAAAAGCTATGACAAACCTAGGCAGTGTATTAAAAAGCAGAGATATCACTTTGCCGACAAAAGTCTGTATAGTCAAAGCTATGGTTTTCTTCACTAGACATGTATGGATGTGAGAGTTGGACCATAAAGAAGGGTGAGCATGGAAGAATTAATGCTTTCAAACTGTGATACTAGAGAAGACTCTTGAGAGTTCCTTGGACACAAGGAGATCAAACAGTCAATCCTAAAGAAAATAAACCCTAAAATATTCATTGGAAGGACTGATGTTGAAGCTGAAGCTCCAATACTTTGGCCACCTGATATGAAGAGCCAGCTCATTGGAAGAGACCCTGATGGTGGGAAGATTTGAAGCAGGAGGAGAAGGAGATGACAGAGGATGAGATGCCTGGATGGCATCCCTGACTCAGTGGACATGAATTGAGCCAACTCCGGGAGGTGGTAAAGATCAGGGAAGCCTGGCGTGCTGTAGTCCATGGGGTCACAAAGAGTTGGGCATGACTGAGCAACTGAACAGTGACACTACAAAAGCCGTGAGAAAAGCAAGCTATTTTTTTTTTAATGAGACTTTTGCTTTGTTTTGTTTTTGGCTGGTCTGGGTCTTGGTTACTGTGCTCAGTCTTTTTCTAGTTGTAGTGAGCGGGGACAACTCTTCCGTGATATGCGGGCTTCTCATTGCAGTGGCTTCTTGTTGCAGAGCACAGGCTCCAGGGTGTGCAGGCTTCAGTAGTTGTAGCTCACAGGCTATAGAGCCTGTGGCTCAGTAGTTGTGGTGCATGGCTTAATTGCTCATTGGCATGTGATATCTTCCGCAAACCCATGTTCCCTCCGTTGACAGGCAGATTCTAACCCCTGATCACCAGGGAAGTCCCGAGAGATTTTAAATTAACCATGAAAAACTATGTTATCAGGGCTTTAAAAAGTCCCAACATGTTTATGAATACAAATATTCTTATTTTCAGTGAAGGTTTAAAATGTATCATCCAAGGATTTTTAAAGGTTCTAAATGGCATCTTCCAGATTTCTCAACTTTCTGATACCATAGTAAATTTCTTATGGAAGAACAGAAGAAAGATGCTCTTGTTTGACAGAATATAATTCAGGGTCTTATTTACACAATGGAGTGTGAACCTTACTGTTTAATCATCTAGTCTCTAAAATAGATGCATCTCCCATGTTCAGCAGCACAGAATGTCAGCATTTTCAACACTTGTCAGAGACTCTGAGCACCTACTGGCTGCCATTTGGTAAGACCACTATGATCTGAGATAACAGGGGAAATGTGCTCACTGTCCTTGTAGGTTTCTCAGAGTTGTAGCCCTCTGTCAGGTTATATCACCAAAAGCAAGGGCACTACACACTCAAGTGTGTGCTGACTTGCCTCTCCTCACAAATGCCTCACTGAGTTAAAGCTTAAAATTTAGTTTGTGTATAGTGAAGATTTGTGTAAACAAACAAAAAGCCTAATGGAAAAGTTTCTGTCTTCTGTATTTTTGCCTTTTTACTAACTCAGTTCACATCCCTTATGTAGACAGCCACATCAAGAATTCTTCCATATATTAGAATCAAGAAAGTGTGGTTGTAGTTTTTCGTTTTGGTTTTTTTCCCCCTCTGGATGATCTTATATGCTTTCATTTTTCAAAAATGAACACAGTAGACCATTGTGTTTCCATTAATATGTTTCCTTGAATATGGTTCAGATTTGTCTGGTTAGACTACTCCTCTCCAGGATCGAGCTTTCCTGGTCCTCAGAGAGTAAAGAATCTGCCTGTAGTGTGGGAGACCCACATATTGAACCTGGAGTCTCCAGAATCTGGCAAAACACATGCACCCATTTTTCTAGGTACTTTCTTTTATCAAAAACTATTTTAACCTGCCACATTTTATATATTCTGAGTTCTAGGAGATTCAGCCTTTGAGAATCAAATACTTCTAAATAAACAGAAATAAAAACAAATATAATAATATAAATTACTATAATGAATGTAAATATATGATAAATGCATAAGTGTGAATGACTATGTTCATGTGAATGACTAGAGGAAGATTTTGGTGGCTGTGTTTTTCATCGTCCTGTGCGTTTGCCTTGTGAGGAGGCCATATAGGGCCAGGCTTACAGCTTGGCTGAGGAGATGTTGTCTGTGTCTGGCTGGATCTGCCACTCACTCTGACCCCCAAGTGAGTAATTTGACCATTTTAAGTTTCAGTTTCTTCATGGTTAAAGTTGGGTAACAACGATATTTACCTCAGGAGGTTATTCTGAGATGCGTGTGTGTGTGTGTGTGTGGTGTGTGTGTGTGTGTGTGTGTGTGTGTATATTTTGTTTCCTTTGCCTGAAATAAGCACACAGCCTTCTCCTCTGGACCCATCTTTCCTTACCTACAGCCTTTCCAAACCTAAGAAACAACTGTTTCTTCCTGCAGTAGCTCATCCATGAATTATAATGGCCTACATTTATAGGACATTAGACAGTTATCAAAGAGATCCTGAATCTAGGGATTAACTTGACAACTTGAATGCGTTTTCTTATGAAGAACGATCCATCTCTTTGGACCCACCTTTTCTCCACAATAACAGTTTCAGGAAACGCTGATGTACATCATCTCTGCTTATTGGCTTTATACTCATGAGAGAAATAGATTTGCAGCTTTTAGAGCATAAGCACAAAACATATTTATCTAATTGTCATGGGATCTTGGACTCTGGACTATGAATAATCCCCAAGTTGAGCGGTCTTGTTAATTAAGTGGCAGACTCCCCTCACGTGTCTCTGTGCTGAGTGGCGCATGTGGTGTGGGCTGCACAGAGGCGCCTTCCACCAGCCCAGCATCCAGAGGCGGGCCCACAGGCCAGTCCCTCAGAGTTCTGAGGTTCCTGTAAAGTCTAGTCAGAAGAGTCGAAGTCGCTGTGAGCTGTTCTAACTGTGTCATCACCCATGGAGGCGCGGATGTGGTTGCTTTTCTCACAAAGTCAGACTGTTAGCGTTAAAGTTCAGAAATCCAACTCAAATTCAGAAATACGTCCCTGACAACACTTAAGTTCTTTCCACCTGTAGTCATAAGAAATATTGTGGTTGATTGTTTCTACTGTATTTTCAGGATTTGTGTGGGTGTGTGGGTGTGTGATCATCGCGGTTATAAAGCAGGGCGGGCGAGCCGGGACTCAGTCCACTAGGCATCTATACCTGCTTGTCTCCTGGAGCCGCACCCCCGTCCCCGCCAGCCTCCGTCCAGAGCCCCTCCCGCTCTTTCGGATTAAAATATTTCACTGAACTTAATAGGCTGACAATAGAAAACTAAAAAGGAACTAAATGTTTTTCAGATGACATCTTTGGTAGGCTAATTCTAAGAAGTGCAGCTTCTAGTCAGCAACCTAAGCAAAGAAAATGTGAACGAAAACAAACCATGTGAAAATGAAAACGCTTCTCTCATCACTTCCAGTGGTTTTGAAAAAACAGCATCACCAAAAGCAGAGAGACAAGAAAGAAGGAAAGCTAGCATTATTTTTTAGACCGAAGAGTCCAGGTGACTCTGCTAAGCTGGTGGTGGAGGAGAGCACAGCTCTCAGCCTGTGGTTGGAAGACTCTTCTCTGCTCCAGACCTGATGCTCGAACCTGGCTCCTGGGACACTCACTTAGACTGGATTATTACTGCTCAGTGTTAGAGGAGTGGCTCCCTTCCTTTCAACTGAATGACAACAGCAACATATGTATGGCTTTTGTTTCTGTTGGGAGACTGACTAACAAGGTACAGTATTAAAGGAATGCTCTTAATCAAGGGCAGAGCCATATTAGAAAGAATCATCATGAATCTTGCAAGAGTTATATCTCTGCACACCATCCACAGACCCCCATCCCCATCCGCACTGGAAGTTAAACTCAAGTGCCTCACTGGAAGTTAAACTCAAGTGCCTCACTGGAAGTTAAACTCAAATGCCAAGCCCTGGTTTCTTCCTTGTTCACCAGGCTGCTTTCTCTCTTTGTGAAGTGAAAGTCGCTCAGTTGTGTTCGACTCCTTGCGGCCCCATGGACTAGTCCATGGAATTCTCCAGACCAGAATACTGGCATGGATAGCCTTTCCCTTCTCCAGGGGATCTTCCCAACCCAGGGATCAAACCCAGGTCTCCCGCATTGTGAGTGGATTCTTTACCAACTGAGCTATCAGGGAAGCCCTTTGTGAAGGAGGTCCTATTCCTTCTCCTTTCCAAATTGGACGTGTAGTTCACTTTTGTTATTTGAAATGTTATCACCACTATGCCGTTTCACTTAGTATCTAGTTATGTAATGAACTTCTTTTTCCTACACAGTTTAAAATTTTTTAGGAATCATTGACTGAGGGGTGAGGCAGAAGGGAAAGGGTTATCAGCAGGCTTGCACTTGGAGCTCATGGGCTATCCCCAGTGCCCAGAGGAAGGCCTGAGCAGGAGGGGACTGGGGCCTTTCCATCCCCTCTTCCCTCAGTAGTTTTCCTCTTACTTCTGCCAGCTCACCTCCAGGGACACTTTTTTTTTTCTCCTGCCTAAAGTGTGGGGGGAAAGTCTTGTCAGAGTTTTGTTGAAAGAGAACTGGCATTTGAGAGAAGCATTTGCTAGGAGGCTTAGGATAGATGGGCTTGCCCAGAGAGCTGCCCACAAGTGCCTGCATCTCCTGCTTCCAAGCAAGCACATCCTGGGGAACTGACCTGAAACAGAGCCACCTGGCATGGGAGCTGCTTTTCCAAAATTCCTCTGCACCTGACTTTGGGAATCCTCTCGGCCATCTGGCACCCAGGGCCCAGCTCCAGGCTCAGCCGTGTGTGCAGCCAAGAGTCTGGGAAGACAGGAACACTTGCCCCATCAGTCATGTTCATATCCACAGCCTGAACCAGTAGGGTGGAGGAGCCCTGGTCTCAGTGGGGAGTCCTAGGGCAACAGGATCCCCCGCAGCACTCCCAGGTTATTCTATACAGAGTCCTTGCTCTCAGCCCATTTCCCCTTCTAAGGAAAGTATGGAAAACTAAGATTTCTCTTTGAAACCTCTAAGGAACAACTGCCTGAACCCTGAGCTGGGGCAACATCCTTGGCGTCTGTGCACACCTGTGAATCTTACCTGGGTTTCAGGGCCCTCAGTCCTGCGTTGACTCAGGCATCCTGACCACACTCTCTAGTCCTCCTGCTGTAGGAATGGCCACAGTTGTTTTCTGTGTAAAACTTAAATGTTTGTATTAGACTGAGCTTTCTGTGATACTTAGAAAATAAGATAGTAAGAAAATTAAGATGCTTTGGGGTCTAAATACTTGTGAAGCACATTTAAAAAAATTAACAAAATGCCTTAAAGAATTCTAAGTAAATTTAAGAGAGGATCTACTGGATTTTCACTAGCTGCTTAAAAAAAAGAGAGAGAGAGAGAGATTTACTTTGATCCATCGTGCCATTCTGTGAGCTGTAACAGTAATCTCATAGCTGCTGCACTCAATGATTTGCTTCATTCTGTTGTTTAAAAACAGGGATTCATTCAGCTGGATAGGAGATGAATTCTGTCATTAGAAACTTTGCCATCGGGTTTAAGAAATATATTTATAACTCATTTCTTTCAGGGAACAGGTTTCAAGATCTCCATAAGTCTTTTATTAAGATAAATCACAGCTTTGTCAATTTCTCAGAAGTACTCTATTTTTAACTCCCAAGGGAATCACAATAATAAAATAATTAACCTAGTAGGTTATTTTCTTTCAATGGCACCTGTTTCTATTAGTAGAATTCCAGCCTACATATTTCTTGGGCTTCACTGGTGGCTTAGGCAGTAAAGAATCTGTCTGCAATGCAGGAGATCTGGGTTCAATCCCTGGGTTGAGAAGATCCCTTGGAGAAAGGAATGGCAACCTATTCCAGTATTCTTGCCTAGAGATTCCATGGACAGAGGAACTTGGAAGGCTATAGTCCTTGAGTCACAAAGGTCGACACAACTGAGCAACTAATACACATATTTCTTACTATTTGCATAGTAGAAGCAATCATTCATAACATTTTATAGCATTTATAAAGAACTTTTAGTGCCTTTTTAAAAAAAGCTGCACTAGGTCTTAGTTGTCACACACGGGATCTTTAACTGTGGCATGCAAGCTCTTACTTGCAGTGTATGGGATCTAGTTCACTGACCAGAAATTGAACCCAGGCCCCTGCATTGGAGAAGCCACTGGATCACCAGGGAAGCCCTCTAAAGAACTTTTAAAGTGAAGCTTTTTGGATCTTTGCAGCAGCTCTGGGCAGTCCTAGTAGTGATACTGTTCTGCATTCTTGAGCCCCTGTCCTCCTGAGGGACACAAGGGGCCAAGTGAGCAGATGCTACCCAGCATCAGACAGCAGAGCCAGACTTGCTATGCAACCTCCCTTCCAATGATGTCCTCTTTTAATTGTTCCTCTGGTAAATTCAATACTGTTTTCCTTGAAGTATGTGTTTAAAGGAAATCCTAGATGTGTTCAAACATTACTGCTCAGTCTCTATTTTCTGTTTTCAAATGACTGGTTCCCATGCTTGATGAAGCTCAATTAAAAAACAAACAAACAAACCTGTCCCAAGTATTCATCGTATAGATTTCCATGCCTGAGGAAACATAATGTAGAAACTGAATCTGAGATCATTTTAAACAAACATATGAATTCTTATATGATACTGCTTATTTCATTAATGATTCTAATTTATGTAGTAGTGCCATCCTCATTTATATAATGGAGCCAATCTCAGCACCCTCACCTGAATATGATGGCTATTTCTTTATTGTCCTGTGTGTAAGACTCCTTTAGTATGCCTACAAATAAACGTGCTTCTGTCCTATTCCATTCACTTCTTTGATTCCAAGTTAAGAGCCACTGGATGAATTCACCTCTAGTTCTATTATGTTTTTAAATCAAGTATCAGGTAACATTCCTGTCTATATGATATTATTTTTCTCTAATAAATCAAATCCTTCATGATACTTGCTCACCTACTATAGATGCACTGTAGTGATCTTTGTAAGTCTTTGTTTATATCATGTGTTTTCTCCCCACCTAGAGTGAAAGATGTTGAAAGGTTTGTAGACAGAAAAAGGGAAAGTCACTCTATAAAATAAAACTAAGACATGACTGGAATTGTATTTATTCTGTTTTTGATTTGTGGTTTTCTCTGACTTTTAAACACTCTTTTGTCAGAATACACAAATCCACCTAATAACATTTTAATAATCTTCCTCTTAAGTTTGAACAAATAGTGAGCTTCCAACTTAGAGAATCTGCTTTTCCTTCTGCCTGTAATCAGGTACCAGAGTCTACAAGAATCTCGGTGTTCAGCATTCAAAGCCTAACCATCAAGACAGATCCACTGAGGGGGTGCATATATGTGGGGGGCTGCTGGTGGAGTTGGGGCCATCTTTCACTCTCTCATCACACATGGGTCACAGCACAGCTGTTGTAATCCAACGAGTACACTTGGGGCCTAACACAGGGAGTTCCAGGTGCAGCATTGTTCTTTGCTCAGACCAGGAGCTCAGGCCACACAGGGGTTACCAGCAGCTGTCAGCCCACAGCCAAGTGTAACAAGCCAAGCTGTTCCCTCTTTGCTCATTTTTTCCTTCAAGATAAAACACCAGGTTGTGCACCAGGAAGGGAAGGGTTTGGTGGACATGATGAGTCCATGTGATGCTGTCTTATGTTTTGTTGAATGTTTGAGGATTATCACTTGGGACTACAGAGTTAGTAAATGCTATTTTAAATGAAAAGTTGGGTTAGACCTTAAAATAGCGTTTTGAATTGAGTTAGTCTAATATAGTGTAAGTGCAAGATATTCAAATTATCCAAATTGGGCCACAATTAAACAGCTTTATTTAGAAAAAGTTAGAACTTGTATCTGCATTTAAAAGATATTTTCCCTTCCATTTCTCTGTGTCAAAATCTTATTGAACAACAAGTATTATATTATGGTTTGGTTTATGTTCTGTCTTTTTGATGAAAGTAAATCTTCAAGTACATGTGTAGAATGAGAAGGAATAGTTATTTACTAACCACAATTATAACAGCATAATTTGTGGTTGCTGCTGCTGCTAAGTCACGTCAGTCATGTCTGACTCTGTGTGACCCCATAGACTGGCAGCCCACCAGGCTCCCATCCCAGGATTCTCCAGGCAAGAATACTGGAGTGGGTTGCCATTTCCTTCTCCAGTCATGAAAGTGAAAAGTGAAAGTGAAGTCGCTACAGTAGTAAGCTACAGTCCATGGGTCGCGAAGAGTCAGACATGACTGAGCGACTTCACTTTCACTTTTCACTTTCATGCACTGGAGAAGGAAATGGCAACACACTCCGGTATTCTTGCCTGGAGAATCCCAGGGATGGGAGCCTGGTGGGCTGTGGTCTGGGGTCACAAAGAGTCGGATACAACTGACACAACTCAGCAGCAGCAGCAACCACAATTTTGCTGTTATAAGGAACAGAAAATAATTAAATCACATTAACAATGAGATGAAAGTATGTTAGTGCCTCAGTTGTGTCCAACTCTTTGTGACCCCATAGACGATAGGCTGCCAAGCTCCTCTGTCCATGGAATTCCCAGGCAAGAATAGTGGAATACATCACCATTCCATTCTCCAGGGGATCTTCTGACCCAGGGGTTGAACTCAGGTCTCCAGCATTGTGGGCAGATTCTTTACCATCTGAGTCATAGAAGAGAATTAAATCACATTAACAATGAGATGAAGCCTCCGTTCAATTTTCATATTTATGTGTTTGTACATAAGATTGAAATGAGAAGGTGAGCTGATACTCTTTCACATCGATTAGAAGCTAAAATTTTAACCTTTTTTTCCCCTCAACATTAGTGAAAATTCTAAGAGATAAATAGACTTTACTTATATCTTTCTCATTTATGGCTTGTGGGTCTTTAACCTTTCTCAAAGAATTTGATCCAAATGAAAATGCTATTCTAAACTTCATACTTTCTTTAAAGTTAGTCCTTCTAACTATTCTCTTACCTGGTGCATTTATTCAGAAAGCAAAATAAGCATGAAAACCTGACAATGAAAAGCAGAACAAAAATGAGTCACTGCAGCTGCTTTCACAGAATTCAGCCCGCCTGAGGGCAGGAAGGAAGCTCATCATTTTGATCACCTTTCTTCTTGCTTCTTGCATAATCTTTATGTTTTCCAGTTTACTGGTTGTTGATTCTACACTGTATTCATATAAAAATGCAAAAGCAGTAGGCCAGTGGAGAATGTGACACCTTTTCTTTTTGTAAAAGTTTATGGTATTTACCAATAGACCAAAACAGCATGTGTAAGAGGCAATATCTGCATTAATTCTGAACATGCTAAACGGTAACCTCCAACTTACTGTTGTGAGAATATTCCCTGTCACAACGAAACACTCTTTCTCCTGACGACCAGTACTCCACGTCACTGCATTTAAATTAATGGTTAATATTTCTAGTGACTTGTTTGTATCAGTTTACATCTACATATAATTTTTTTTATTTTAAAATTGAGGTACCATTTATATGTGACATAGATAAGGCTTTCCAGCTCTTGGGTTGGTCTCTGTAACTACATATTTGTGAAAGAAGATTATCACTTTTTTTTTTTTACTCATTACACAATGAATAGGAAAAAATATAGTAAAAGGAAACCCTTTCTATAAATCATTACTATAGGCAAGAATCATAATTTAAGTTAAATGAAGCCCTTTATCAACCATTTCTTTTAGGACCTACATAAAGCCAATCTGCAGCAAAGGTCAGTTAAACCAAAGCTGTGCCTCTCTGCAAAGTTTACCGTTGCTCTTCTCAGTGCTTTTAAATGATCCTCATAAAGTTGCCAAACGTGACTAACTGTTGGCAAAAAAAAAAAAAAAAAAAAAAAGAGTAAACTTTTGGAGAAGGAAATGGCACCCACTCCAGTACTCTTGCCTGGAGAATCCCATGGAGGGAGGAGCCTGGTAGGCTACAGTCCACGGCGTCGCAAAGAGTCGGACACGACTAAACGACTTTACTTACTTACTTACTTACTTACTTTAGATGGATTGATATCTACCTAGGACTTGTTCATTAAATCCACCTGCCTGAGTATTGTGACTTTATTGGCGTTTTCTTTAAGTCACTCCTGAAGCATTGTGATGGTTTTGTCTAACATTAATAGATTTTTAAAAATTATATGTGTTAGGGTATGGCTATGAATAAAGGGGAGAATCTGTTGCTATTGCAAACCAATTATGGAGGCAACTTAAAAAAAATCTGAATTGTAACTATGTTTTGTTGCGAGTGAAATGACACAAAGACAAAACACAAGAGAGACACACAAGAGACGGACAATACACTCTCCAGCCGGAAGAACAGAACTGCGCAAACAATTTGCTGTTTAATATTATAAAGCCCCCAAGGAAGAATTCCAGACTACATAAATAAGCCTTTTCAGCACAGCGCAGGTGCATACATGTTATCGTACAGCAAGGGGAGTGATATCCCTGTCTACTGCAGAGTCTGTCCAAAGCCCTCTTTTCCTTCTTATCACAAGAAGGGAATGCTCCCTCGTTTGCAAGGAACCATTAAACTCAAGGCTCTGTCCAGGCTCTTGGCAGAACGCCTCGTTTGCAAGGACATTCAGCCCAAGCAGAGAGACCCGTTTGCAGGCACATCTCTGCTACCCTATTAACCCTTCAATGTTTTCTATTTATGTAAAATACTGTCCTTACCTTTCAGTCTGTAGTTGATGTGCACAGACACAGTAGTGGCTCTCTGGTTGCTATTCTGCCATCTTCCTGTCTCCTTCAGTCCCTTCATGTGTGTATGAGCTTTCGATGATATAATGGGGCATTTAACAGAG
>NW_017211663.1:0-17490 GCF_001704415.2 Capra hircus
GAGCAAAAAGAAGCGACATGGGGGAATCAGTCTTTCCGGAAACTGATCTGATTTCTTTATTTTTGGTTTTGCTTGTATACCTCTTGTTACACATAGGGATGAATACAGAGTCACGCAGGAGTCGGCATCCTGACCTTTATCAAAATCAGGTGCTTCACATAAATGTATAAAAAAAAGGTCTTAGGGATCTTACATCATCTTCTGGCCATGAATGAGACCTGCTGACATTTTATGATCCTTTCTTTCTGATAACCAAATAAACTTATTTCTTCCAAGGGTGTTTTTTTCTTAAACCAGGCACCACCCTCCAAATAAAGTTACATTCCTATAGGGTGAGGGTGTAGTGAGTTACAATCAAGAAAGGAATTTATTTAACCCAAGGTTAACATGATTAGTCTTAAAGGTGAATTCTTATTTCTCCTATATGCTTAAAGGTTAATACTTATTTCTCCTATATACTAGTTATATTCATTATAAGGGTAGGGAACATGGAGATTTATCAGCAAACATCAGCCTAACAAATGAAAATCCTTTCATCAATTCTCCCCTTAAGATCTATTTAGTCTTAAGATATGATAAAGTTACATTCTTACATAGAAAGGACACAGTGATATATAACAAAGTACAGTGATCTATTACAAAAGTGAAAATCCATTAACTCAAAAAGTCTAGTATTGCTAACATCAAAAACTGCTATATTTCCTTTGCTATATTCCAAATACATTGATTAATATATTCCCAAGTGCCTAAGGATATGGAGGCCTGGTGGCAATCATTGACTCAACAAGAAGAAAAAGTCCTATGCTAATTAAGACTCTCAAAATACTCCAAAACTCTCTGTGCTGTTTACAGTTGAGAGGTAGTAAACAATCTTGTGCCTAGTGGCAGCAGTATGGATAATCCTGTCACACAAGCTGGTCTGTCAGCAGAGAGGTTTGACCTAAAATATCCTTGTCCCACCCAGAGCAGGGAATTAGCAGCAATTTTTGACACAACAAATGAAGAACCCTTCACCAATATAATTCCTAACCAACTATACTAATAATTTCTAACTCCCCAAAATAATTTGCCTTTAGTAAGTCTAAAACATCTCATGCCTCTCAGGTTGGGAGGCTGTAAACAATCACATGTGGCCGGACAAACCTATAAAGGTGGGCTAGATAACCTTCAGAGGAGTCGGCAAGCTGAAACACTCTTGTCATGCCCAAGAATATTTATTGCCTTGAAGCTGCACGTTTACTTCTTCTCCGAGAGAAACAGTTATGGGGGAGAGCCCCCGTAAAGTCAGAAGTGTAGGTGAGAGCATAAAACAGACTCTGGTTTTGGGGTTCGATGCTCGGGAACAGGGGGTTACCTGAGGCTTGATCACGCCTTTGGCATGCCAAGCCTCCTTCCTCATGACCTTTGCCATAGGCGGAATTCCTCACGCTGGCCCCCGGAAGGAAAGGATCCCTCATCTCGAGCGACGAGGCGGAAACGCGCCTCCTGTGGATGTGGGGGGGACCATCTTGCTTATTCTCGAGTGGAGACGGGTATGTCGGGGAACTTATTGAGTTGCAGCAAGGGTGTAAAGTACCTTTTGGAAGTTCCAGAGGTTAGGTGTGATTAGCCTCGAGACACCTCAGTGGAAATGGGCCTCATCTCGCCTGGAGGGGAGAACCTCCTGGATTTTCTCGAGTTGCGGCAGGTGCTCTCGACTTACGACGGGGACCTCAGGGGCCAGCTCTGGTGGCCTCAGGAAAGGCCAGTCCCCATTCAAGTTTCTAGGGGGCCTCTCAGGATTCCTCTCCTGTCGATGCCGGGCCTAAGACCTTGTGTGAAGTCGGGGCTGGAACCTGAAGATTCCTCTCCAGTGCTGACATGGATCTTGTGGTACTTCTGGAGTCTCCCCAGGGGAGTCAGTCCTCGTCTCGAGAGGGGGCATGCACGTGCGCTTTCCTCCCGAGCGGTAGCAGCAGTGTCACGCTTCCCGTCGCGTGGATCAAGGGATCTGTGGCTTTCCCTCTAGGCTTTCCCATGAGGCTTTCCCACAGGGCTGTCCCACATGCCACCTTGGTGTGAGACGATCCTCGGCGTGAAAGTCGTGGCAGTGCAGGGAAAACAGGTTCCTCTGGAATGGACTGAGACATCTGGGGAACTCTTGGAATGGTGGCACGACCCTGGAGTTCCTCTGGCCTTTCCTGTGGAGAGCACTTCCTCTTGAGATGCGACGGGAACGCCAGGAATTCTTTCCCGACCACGCAGGGAAAGGATCCCTCCTCTCTAGATACGAGGCGGAAACGGGGCTCCTCTGGATGTGGGCGGGACCCTCGTGCTTCATCTCGAGTGGAGACGGGTATGTCGGTGATCTTCTTGACTTGCAGCAGGGGTGTCAAAGACCCTTTGGAAGTTCCAGAGGTTAGGTGTGATTAGCCTCGAGATGCCTCAGGGGAAATGGGCCTCATCTCGCCTGGAGGGGAGAACCTCCTGGATTATCTTGAGTTGGAGCAGGTGCTCTCGTCTTAGGATGGGGACCTCAGGGACCGCTCCTGTGGCCTCAGAAAAGGCCAGTGCCCATGGGAGTTGCTAGGGGGCCTCTCAGGATTCCTCTCACGTCGATGCCGGGGCCTAAGACCTTGTGTGGAGAGCCCGAGCGGAGGCGACGCGGAGCGTTTCGGTTCTCAGTGCCTGGGGCACCGGTGTGTGGTGTGAGGCTGCGGCGGAGCCTCTACACTGAAGGTGCGAGAGGTTGGCAGCTTCGATTGAAGCACATCGAGCGGCGACAGCAGTGAAAGTCATGAGCGACAGCGGCGAGGAGAACTACGGCGAGGGGGAATCCCGTTCTGCTTCCAGAAGCGGAAGTGCTCATGGATCTGGGAAATCTGCAAGTCATACCCCTGCAAGGTCTCGCTCCAAGGAAGATTCCAGGCGTTCCAGATCAAAGTCCAGGTCCAGATCGGAATCTAGGTCTAGATCCAGAAGAAGTTCTCGGAGGCATTATACAAGGTCACGATCTCGGTCCCGGTCCCATAGAAGATCTCGTAGCAGATCTTACAGCAGAGATTATCGAAGACGGCATAGCCACAGTCATTCTCCCATGTCTACTCGCTGGCGTCATGTTGGGAATCGGGCAAATCCTGATCCTAACTGTTGTCTTGGAGTATTTGGATTGAGCTTGTATACTACAGAAAGAGATCTAAGAGAAATGTTCTCTAAATATGGCCCAATTGCTGATGTATCTATTGTATATGACCAGCAGTCTAGACGTTCAAGAGGATTTGCCTTTGTATACTTTGAAAATGTAGATGATGCCAAGGAAGCAAAAGAGTGTGCCAATGGAATGGAGCTTGATGGATGTAGGATCAGAGTTGACTTCTCCATAACGAAAAGACCACATACTCCAACAGCAGGAATTTACATGGGGAGACCTACCTATGGCAGCTCACGCCGTCGAGATTACTATGACAGAGGATATGATCGAGGCTATGATGATCGGGACTATTACAGCAGATCGTACAGAGGAGGAGGAGGAGGAGGAGGAGGAGGATGGAGAGCTGCTCAAGACAGGGATCAGAAATACAGAAGACGGTCACCTTCTCCCTACTATAGTCGTGGAGGATACAGATCACGTTCCAGATCTCGATCATACTCACCTCGTCGCTATTAAAGCATGAAGATGAAGACTTTCTGAAACCTGCCCTAGAGTTGGGATATTGTTTGTGGACAATATTTTTTATTGTCTCCTGTTTAAAAAGTGAACAGTGCCTGGTGAAGTTAGGTGACTTTTACACCTTTTATGATGACTACTTTTGGTGGAGTTGAAATGCTGTTTTCATTCTGCATTTGTGTAGTTCGGTGCTTTGTTCAAAGTTAAGTGTTTTCAGAAAAGTATGTTTTACATGTATTTTTTTACAGTCTAAAATTTTGACTGCTGAGAAGTTTCTATTGTACAGAACTTCATTTAAATGGTTTTTCTACTGAATACAGGGTATTCTGAAGATTGAAGCCTGTGTGTAAAATGCTACCAAATGGCAAAAAGCAACAATAACGTTTGGTTTTTACTTTTCTTTCTAACATATCAATGCTTAGGAGAACTGTTCTGATTAGATTGTCAGTAGTAAATTAAAGAAAAAAATGCCCGTTTTCCTCGAGTCCATGAAACATACCATACTTAATATACCTGCAGTTAAGTGATAAAAATTACGCTCTGTAACTCTATACTGCTAGTGTTAAAAACTAAAGATCTTTCAATACAGCAAATGCTTAATTCTTATATAAATGTGACTTTGACAGCCTTTATGTAATCTGTATTATACATAGCAGGGAATAAGATGAGTTGCACAATGTATGCCTTAAAAAGGCTATTTCTTAAAGCTGTTAGAAGGGGATAATGGTATTTCAATTAGTAATCAGCAAGTGAAAATAATATTCCACCACAAATGTACTCTTGTTCTTCTAGCTTTTAAGACTATATGGAAAAACTGGGTGCTTCAGAGTTTTGAGAAAAAAGAAGGGAACACTACACCTGTGTTGTGGATGATCTGAAGACTTTGCCTGTTCGTTTTTTAAATACTTCAGGTTCTTTGCTTCAATTTCACTCAAAGTTTTGAGAACTGTGTTTAAATAAATGCAAAGAAAAGAGTAAAAAGGAAAGAAAAAAAAAAGACGCAGGAACCTGAGGATTCCTCTACAGTGCTGACATGGAACTTCTGTCAGTGG
The DNA here is from genome assembly GCF_001704415.2 of Capra hircus. Lineage (NCBI taxonomy): Eukaryota > Metazoa > Chordata > Mammalia > Artiodactyla > Bovidae > Capra > Capra hircus. The sequence continues at coordinate 4,699 of NW_017211663.1, forward strand.
GGGCATGCAAAGCTGTAGCAGCAGTGTCACAGGATCAAGTGATCTGTGGGGCTTTTTTGAAAGTCGGGCGTGAAAGTCGGGAAAACAGAATGGACTGAGGGGAGAAACGAAGGCTGTGGAGAGCGCCTCCACTTGAGATTGTAAGGTCTCGAGCTTCCTCTGGATGTGGGCGGGATGGTATGTCGGGGAACTTCTTGAGTTGCAGCAAGGGTGTGAAGGACCCTTTGGAAGTTCCTGATTAGAGAAGCGGAAAATCTCGCCTGGAGGGGAGAACCTCCTGGATTTTCTCGAGTTGCGGCAGGTGCTCTCGACTTTCAGGGACCCGCTCTGGTGGCCTCAGGAAAGGCCAGTCCCATGCGAGTTGCTAGGGATCTTGTGTGGATCTGAGGAAGTGCTGACATGGATCTTGGGGTACTTCTGGAGTCTGTCACGGGTCATGGATCAAGGGATCTGTGGCTTTCCCACGAGGCTTTCCCACAGGGCTATCCCACGTGCCACCGTGGTGTGAGTCGATCTCGGCTTGAAAGTCGAGCAGTGCAAGGAAAACAGGTTCCCTGGAATGGACTGAGACATCTGGGAATCTGGAATGGTGGCACGACCCTGGAGTTCCTCTCGCTTTCCTGTGGAGAGCGCCTCCTCTTGAGATGCGACGGGAACGCCGGGAATTCTTTCCCGACCACGCAGGGAAAGGATCCCTCCTCTCGAGCTAGGAGGCGGAAACGGGCTCCTCTGATGTGGGCGGGACTCTCGTGCTTCCTCTCGAGTGGAGACGGGTATGTCGGGGAATTCTTGAGTTGCAGCAAGGGTGTGAAGGACCCTTTGGAAGTTCCAGAGGTTAGGTGTGATTAGCCTCGAGACGCCTCAGCGGAAATGGGCCTCATCTCGCCTGGAGGGAGAACCTCCTGGATTTTCTCGAGTTGCGGCAGGTGCTCTCGACTTACGACGGGACCTCAGGGACCCGCTCTGGTGGCCTCAGGAAAGGCCAGTCCCCATGCGAGTTGCTCGGGGCCTCTCGGGATTCCTCTCCCGTCGATGCCGGGGCCTAAGACCTTGTGTGGAGGAACCTGAGGATTCCTCTCCAGTGCTGACATGGATCTTGGGTACTTCTGGAGTCTCCCCAGGGGAGTCAGTCCTCGTCTCGAGTGGGGGCATGCACGTGCGCTTTCCTCCGAGCTGTAGCAGCAGTGTCACGCTTCCCTTCGGTGGATCAAGGGATCTGTGGCTTTCCCTCGAGGCTTTCCCACGAGCTTTTTCCCACAGGGCTGTCCCACGTGCCACCGTGGTGTGAGTCGATCCTCGGCTTGAAAGTCGAGGCAGTGCAGGAAAAAAGGTTTTCCCTGGAATGGACTGAGACATCTGGGGAATCTGGGAATGGTGGCACGACCCTGGAGTTCCTCTCGCCTTTCCTGTGGAGAGCGCCTCCACTTGAGATGTGACGGGAACGCCGGGAATTCTTTCCCGACACGCAGGGAAAGGATTCCTCCTCTCGAGCTTTGAGGCGGAAACGGGGCTCCTCTGGATGTGGGCGGACTCTCCTGCTTCCTCTCGAGTGGAGACGGGTATGTCGGGGAACTTCTTGAGTTGCAGCAAGGGTGTGAAGGACCCTTTGGAAGTTCCAGAGGTTAGGTGTGATTAGCCTCGAGACGCCTCAGCGGAAATGGGCCTCATCTCGCCTGGAGGGGAGAACCTCCTGGATTTTCTCGAGTTGCGGCAGGTGCTCTCGACTTACGACGGGGACTCAGGGACCCGCTCTGGGCCTCAGGAAAGGCCAGTCCCATGCGAGTTGCTCGGGGCCTCTCGGATTCCTCTCCCGTCGATGCCGGGCCTAAGACCTTGTGTGGAGTCGGTGCCGGAACCTGAGGATTCCTCTCCAGTGCTGACATGGATCTTGGGGTACTTCTGGAGTCTCCCAGGGGAGTCAGTCCTCGTCTCGAGTGGGGCATGCACGTGCGCTTTCCTCCCGAGCTGTAGCAGCAGTGTCACGCTTCCCTTCGGTGGATCAAGGGATCTGGCTTTGGCTTTCCCACGAGGCTTTCCACGAGGCTTTCCCACAGGCTGTCCCACGTGCCACCGTGGTGTGAGTCGATCCTCGGCTTGAAAGTCGAGGCAGTGCAGGGAAAACAGGTTTCCCTGGAATGGACTGAGACATCTGGGGGGACTCTGGAATGGTGCACGACCTGGAGTTCCTCTCGCCTTTCCTGTGGAGAGCGCCTCCTCTTGAGATGCGACGGGAACGCCGGGAATTCTTTCCGACGACAGGGAAAGGATCCCTCCTCTCGAGCTAGGAGGCGGAAACGGGGCTCCTCTGGATGTGGGCGGACTCTCGTGCTTCCTCTCGAGTGGAGACGGTATGTCGGGGAACTTCTTGAGTTGCAGCAAGGGTGTGAAGGACCCCTTGGAAGTTCCAGAGGTTAGGTGTGATTAGCTCGAGAGCCCTCAGCGGTAATGGGCCTCATCTCGCCTGGAGGGGAGAACCTCCTGGATTTTCTCGAGTTGCGGCAGGTGCTCTCGACTTAAGACGGGGATGTCAGGGACCGCTCTGGTGGCCATGGAAAGGCCAGTCCCCATGCGAGTGCTCGGGGCCTCTCGGGATTCCTCTCCCGTCGATGCCGGGGCCTAAGACCTTGTGTGGAGTCGGTGCCGGAAACTGAGTATTCCTCTCCAGTGCTGACATGGATCTTGGGGGACTTCTGGAGTCTCCCCAGGGGAGTCAGTCCTCGTCTCGAGTGGGGCATGCACGTGCGCTTTCCTCCCGAGCTGTAGCAGCAGTGTCACGCTTCCCTTTAGCGTGGATCAAGGGATCTATGGCTTTCCCTCGAGGCTTTCCCACGAGGCTTTCCCACGAGGCTTTCCCACAGGGCTGTCCCACGTGCCACCGTGGTGTGAGTCGATCTTCGGCTTGAAAGTCGAGGCAGTGCAGGGAAAACAGGTTTCCCTGAATGGACTGAGACATCTGGGGAACTCTGGAATGTGGCACGACCCTGGAGTTCCTCTCGCCTTTCCTGTGGAGAGCGCCTCCTCTTGAGATGCGACGGGAATGCCGGGAATTCTTTCCCGACCACGCAGGGAAAGGATCCTTCTCTCGAGCTAGCAGGGGAAACGGGGCTCCTCTGGATGTGGGCGGGACTCTCGTGCTTCCTCTCGAGTGGAGACGGGTATGTCGGGGAACTTCTTGAGTTGCAGCAAGGGTGTGAAGGACCCTTTGGAAGCTTCCAGAGGTTAAGTGTGATATAGCCTCGAGACGCCTCAGGCGGAAATGGGCCTCATCTCGCCTGGAGGGGAGAACCTCCTGGATTTTCTCGAGTTGCGGCAGGTGCTCTCGACTTACGACGGGGCCATCAGGGACCCGCTTCTGGTGGCCTCAGGAAAGGCCAGTCCCCCATGCGAGTTTGCTCCGGGGGCTCTCGATGATTCCTCTCCCGTCTGATGCCGGGCCTAAGACCTTGTGTGGAGTCGGTGCCGGAACCTGAGGATTCCTCTCCAGTTCTGACATGGATCTTGGGGTACTTCTGGAGTCTCCCAGGGGAGTCAGTCCTCGTCGCGAGTGTCGGCGTGCACAGTGCGCTTTCCTCCCGAGCTGTAGCAGCAGTGTCACGCTTCCCTTTGCGTGGATCCAAGGGATCTGTGGCTTTCCTCTGTAGGCTTTCCCACGAGGCTTTCCCACTAGGCTTTTCCACAGGGCTGTCCCACGTGCCACCGAGGTCTGAGTCGATCCTCGGCTTGAAAGTCGAGGCATTGGCGGGGAAAACAGGTTTCCCTGGAATCGACTGACACATCTGGGGGCTCTGGGAATGGTGGCACGACCCTGAGTTCCTCTCGCCTTTCCTGTGGAGAGCGCCTCTTCTTGAGATGCGACGGGATCGCCGGAAATTCTTTCCCGACCACGCAGGGAAAGGATCCCCTCCTCTCGAGCTATGAGACTGAAACGGGGCTCTTCTGGTTGTGGGCGGGACTCTTGTGCTTCCATCTCGAGTGGAAACGGGTATGTCGGGGAACTTATTGAGTTGCAGCAAGGGTGTGAAGGGCCCTTTGGAAGTTCCAGAGGTTAGGTGTGATTAGCCTCGAGATGCCTCAGCGCAAATGGGTCTCATCTCGCCTGGAGGGGAGAACCTCCTGGATTTTCTCGAGTTGCGCCAGGTGCTCTCGACTTACTACGGGACCTCAGGGACCCGCTTTGGTGGCCTCAGGAAAGGCCAGTCCCCATGCGAGTTGCTCGGGAGCCTCTCGTGATGTCTCTCCCTCTCCAGTGTGGTCTTGAATCTTGACTGGCCTTTCCTGAGGCCACCAGAGCGGGTCCCTGCGGTCCCCGTCGTAAGTCGAGAGCACCTGCCGCAACTGGAGAAAATCAAGGATGTTCTCCCCTCCAGGCAAAATGAAGCCTATTTCCGCTGACACATCTCAAGGCTAAGCACACTTAAACTCTGGAACTTCCAAAGGGTCCTTCACACCCTTGCAGCAAATCAAGAAGTTCCCCGACATACCCGTCTCCACTCAAGAGGAAGCACGATAGTTCCGCCCGCATCCAGAGGAGCCCCGTTTCCCCCTCATAGCTCGAGAGGAGGGATCCTTTCCCTGTGCGGTCGGGAAAGAATTCCCGGCGTTCCCGTCGCATCTCAAGAGGAGGCGTTCTCCACAGGAAAGGTGAGAGGAACTCCAGGGACATGCCACCATTCTCCGAGTCCCCCAGATGTTTCAGTCTATTCCAGGGAAACCTGTTTCCCCGCACTGACTCGACTTTCAAGCCAAGGATCGACTCACACCACTGTGGCACGTGGGACAGCCCTGTGGCAAAGCCTCGTGGGAAAGCCTCGTGGGAAAGCCTTGAGGGAAAGCCACAGATCCCTTGATCCACGCGAAGGTAAGAGCGACACTGCTGCTACAGCACGGGAGGAAAGCGCACGTGCATGCCCCACTCGAGACGAGGACTGACTCCCCTGGGGAGACTCCAGAAGTACACCAAGATCCATGTCAGCACTGGAGAGGAATCCTCAGGTTACTGCACCGACTCTATGTAAGGTCTGAGGCCCCGGCATCGACGGGAGAGGAATCCGGAGAGGGCCCCGAGCAACTCGCATGGGGACTGGAATTTCCTGAGGCCACCAGAGCGGATCCCTGAGGTCCCCGTCGTAAGTCGAGAGCACCTGCCGCAACACGGTAAAATCCAGGTGGTTCTCCCCTCCAGGCAAGATGAGGCCCGTTTCCCCTGAGGTGTCTCGAGGCTAATCACACGTGACCTCTGGAACTTCCAAAGAGTCTTTCACAGTCATGCTGCAACTCAAGAAGTTCCCCGACATACCCGTCTCCACTCAAGAGGAAGCACGAGTGTCCCGGCCACATCCAGAGGAGCTCCGTTTCCGGCTCGTAGCTCGAGATGTGCGATCCTTTCCATGATTGGTCGGGAAAGAATTCCCGGCATTCCCATCGCATCTCAAGAGGAGGCGCTCTCCAAAGGAAAGGGGAGAGGAACTACAGGGTCGTGCCACCATTCCGAGACTCACCCAGATGTCTCAGTCCATTCCACAGGAACCTGTTTTCCCTGCACTGCCTTGGCCTTCATGCCGAGGATCGACTCACACCACCGTCACACGTGGGACAGCCCTGTGGGAAAGCCTAGATGGGAAAGACTCGAGGGAAAGCCACAGATCCCTTGGTCCAGGGATGGGGAAGCGTGACACTGCTGCTACAGCATGGGAGGAAATGTCACGCTCATGCCCCCACTCGAGACGAGGCCTGACTCCCTTGTGGAGACTCGAGAAGTACCACAAAATCCATGTCAGCACTGGAGAGGAATCCTCAGGTTCCGGCCCCGACTCCACACAAGGTCTTAGGCCCCGGCATCGACGGGAGAGGAATCACGAGAGGCCCCCTAGCAACACGCATGATGACTGGCGTTTCCTGCGGCCGCCAGAGCGGGTCCCTGAAGTCCCTGTCGTAACTCGAGAGCACCTGCTGAAACTCGGGAATATCCAGGAGCCTCTCCATTCCAGGCGACATGAGGCCCATTTCTGCTGAGGCATCTCGAGACTAACCACACCTAACCTCTGGAACTTCCAAAGGGTCCTTCACACCCTTGCTGCAACTCAAGAAGTTCCCCGACATACCCGTTCCTCTTCACATTTATCCATAATGGTGGTGTCATCTGCATATCTAAGTTTATTGATATTTCTACAGGCAATCTTGATTCCAGCTCATGTATCTTCCATCCCAGCATTTTTCATGATGTACTCTGCATATAAGTTAAATAAACAGGGTGACAATATACAGCCTTTGCATACTCTTTTTCCTTTTTGGAACCAGTCTGTTGTTCCATGTCCTGCTCTAACTGTTGCTTCCTGACCTTCATCCAGATTTCTCAAGAGGCAGGTTAGGTGGTCTGGTATTCCCATCTCTTTCAGAATTGTGGCTAAAACAACAGTATAAGGACCTTTCCGATGTCAGGCCAAGGAATTGTGTTTCCAGTCATTGAGCCACACCTGATCACTGAGCACAAATTCATGAATCTGTTCCTCAAGGGGGAATGATATTCTTTTTTATACAAACTTAGTTACCTGATTTATTACCTTACCTAATTGTTCCATCTGCTGTGAAATCCCACCCCCTTACTTGTGGCAAATCTGCTAACACCTGCCTCACTGTGGGAGGGGGTCTCCCATAGAAAATTTCATAAGGACAACAACTATCGGAACGTGCGGTTACCCATAATATGAGTAAGTCTGCCGGAAGCAAGCCCATCCATGTACAGTCAGTCTCTATGATCCATTTTGAAAGTGTCTCTTCAAGAGTTTGGTTGTTTCTTTCCACCATTCCAGAACACTGGGGCCTATATGCTGTATGTAATTTCCACTGATATTTAGAGCTTCACATACCTGTTAATTAACGCGGCTACAAAGACAGGGCCATTGTCGGATTCTATACTGGTTGGAAACCCAAGTCTGGGAATTATTTCTCAAATCAGCGAGCTACTTCGTTTTCTTTTTCAGATCAGGTAGGGAAGGCCTCTGCCCAACCGGAGAAGGTACCTACTATTCTAGTAAGTCATGATAACAGGTGACTGCCTTTGCTTCCCCGAAGGACACTCGCTTTCCCTGCATCCTGAGAACTCCACGTCTCAGCCAGTTGGAAAAGCGCTTCTTGGAGGTCATTATTCAGGGGCAACTTCCCCTGGAGCCCGGGGCCATAGGGAGCGGCTCCACACTCCCAGGGAAAGGCAGAGCCACAGCCACACATCTGTCCCATCCCCTTTGCTCTGTAGGAGAGCTCTAGTGAGCCTAGGTCTGTCAGGAAAATTCTTGGCTCCTATGGGGACACATTCTATGTGTGAAACTGCATCCAGGACCTAGGGGCCACAGGGCGCCTGTTTCTCTCGGGGGCAGAGGGGTGGGGGGCCTGAAGCAGTGCGGCCCAGCAACAGCTTCCACATCCATCCAATTGCTCTTTTCTTACCTCTGATAGAACTAGCTTTGTTCCAGCCTTTGGCAATTTGGAGGCAAGCGGCCCCCCTTCCTCCCCAAGGAGGCATGGGACCTAATTTGAGTGGAAAGGCCCCTCACGGAGCTGAACCCAGGAAGGCACCCAGTCATGTCTGACACATTCCTGCATCCTGCTTCTTCATGAGCAATACCGCTATAAGCTAGGAATGTCTTTCCAAGGCTCAGAAAGGACAGGGGAGATTCATGGTGCTGCCTCTGGAATTTCGGTCCTCTGAGCAGACCTGGAGGTCTCCCCTTGAAGAAGCTAACCAGTTTCTTCCAAATACAGGCTTGCAAACACACACTGGGTGGCTGCCTCTTCTTCCCTGAAGGACGATCACTTTCCCCGCATCCTGTGAACTCTGCATCCCAGCCTGCTGGAAAAGCGCTTCTTGGAGGTCATTTTTCAGGGACAATTTTCCCTGGAGCCCGGGGCTGTAGGGAGGGCCCCATGCTCGCTGTGAAAGGCAGAGTCACATCCACAGTCTGTTCTACCCCTTTTGCCCTGTGGGAGAGCTCTAGTGAGCCTAGGTCTGTCAGGAAAATTCTTGGCTCCTATGGGGACACACCCTGTGTGTTAACCTGCATATCGGACCTAGGGGCCACAGGGCGCCTGTTCCTCTCGGGGGGACCCTGAAGTGGTGCGGCCCAGCAACAGCCTGAACATCCATCCGATTGCTCTTTTCTTCCTTCTGATAGAGCTAGCTTTGCTTCTCGCTTTGGCATTTCGGAAGCCAGGGGGAGCCCCACCGCTGTTGTCCTGGGGTCTATTGGAGGTACCGGGTCTATTGGACCCCAGCATGGCACCCGACCCCCTCAGACACACTCCCGCAGCCTCCTTCCCCATGGGCAGGACTGTTCTGACCTAGGAATGTGTTCCCAAGGCTCAGAAAATGCAGGGAGACACACGGCCCTGACTCTGGAACTGAGGCCGTTGGAGCAGGCCTGGAGGTCTGACGTCTGAGACGCCAAACACTTGCTGCAAGATACAGGTGTGAAAACACACTCTCTGGGGCTGCCTTTCCTTCCTCCAAGGAAGAGAGCTTTTCCAGTCTCCTCCGTGCTGAGTCATACAAGGCTGGAAAGGTCTGGCTTCGAGGGCATTTCTCAGCAGCAATGGCCCCTGAGGCCCTGCACACAGGGAGGGATCCTACCCTCCCGGGGAAGTCAAAGCAACCTCCAAATAGCTGTTCTCTCATGTTTCCTCTGCAGGAGGGAGCTAGTGAGCCCAGGTCTGTCTGGAACGTTCTTGGATCCTGCGGGGAAATCATCCTGGGAGCCCACCTGGATACCAGTCGTAGGGGCTAAAATTCGCATTTTCCTTCCTTGGAGCCCTAACGCAGAACAGCCTAGCAACTGGTTGAAAATCCATCCTGTTGCTGTTTTCTTCCCTCTGACAGAGCGAGCTTTGCTCCCCATTTTGGGATTTCAGAAGCAAGGAGGTGGCCTGCAACTCCTTGCCTGGGGTCCATTGGAGGTGCAAGGTGCCCTCGACCAGGTGACCCCAGCATGACACCTGGCCCCCTCAGACACACTCCCGCAGCCTGCTTCCCCATGGGCAGGACTGCTCTCACCTAGGAATGTGTTTGCAAGGCCAGGAAACTGCAGGGAGACACAAGACCCTGATTCTGGCATTGAGTCTGTTGGAACAGGCCTGCAGGTCTTCTGTCTAACAAGCCAAACACTTGCTGCAAGATACAGGCCTGAAAACACACTCTTGGGCTGCCTTTCCTTCCTCCAAGGAAGAGAGTTTTCTCAGACTCCTGTGGGCTGAGAGCCACACAGGGCTGAAAAGCACTTGCTGGGAGATTCTTTTTCATTGGCCATGGCCCCTGAGGCCCTGTGCTCAGGGAGGGCTCCCTCCCTCCCAGGGAAAGTCAAAGGAAGCTCCAAACGGCTGTTCAATCATGTTTCTGAGAGAGTCATTGCCAAGGCAGGTTTCTAAGAAGTTCAAGGGTCCCCAAGGAGAGAGGGGTCTAGAATTCTCAAGGAGGAAGAAAGGACAAACTGTTTTCCCCTCTACATTCCTTAGGATTATATAACAATCATGCATCCTTCTTGAGGACGGTCTCTGGAAAAAACCTTCTGGCTAATCCTGTTATCTTAAAATGTAAATTATGGGAGTAGGTCTAGTGAGTCTTTACAACCTCCAGACATTCTTTTGTTCGTTGTCATAACTTATTGGAGAGTATATAACTCCATTACCAACACTAGCAAGGGGGTACGCTTTCTGCCCCTTGTGATGTCTCTGTCAGAAGCTTTCTCTATCTCCTTTATACTTTAATAAAACTCTATTGCACAAAAGCTCTGAGCAATCAAGCCTCGTCTTGGGCCCTGGATTGAATTCTTCTCCTCCATAAGCCAAGAATCCCAGCATCTTTTCGTGGTTCAGCAACAATATTTCATTTCCTCTGCAGGAGAGAGCTAGTGAGCTTAGGTCTGTCTGGAACATTCTTGGATCCTGTGGGGAAAATATCCTGTGCACACATCTGGATACTGGGCCTAGAGGCCAAAATTTGCATTTCTTTCCCGGGGAGCCCTAACGTGGTGTGACTTAGCAACTGCTTGAAAATCCATCCCATTGCTGTTTTCCTCCTTCTGACAGAGCTAGCTTTGTTCCCTGCTTTGGGATATCTCAACCGAAGGGCCGGTCCATAGCTACTCGCCTGGGGCCCATTGGATGTGCAAGGTGCCCTCGACTAGGTGACCCTAGCATGGCACTCAGCCCGCTCAGACACACTCCCGAGGCTTCTTTCTCATGGGAAGCACTGCTCCAACCTAGGAATGTGTCTGCAATGCTTGGAAAGTGCAGTGAGACACACAGCCCTGACTCTGCAATTGAGGCCCTCAGAGCAAGCCTGCAGCTCTGATGTCTGAGAAGCAAAACACTTGCTGCAAAGAGAGGCCTGAAAACACACTCTCTGTGGATGACTTTCCTTCCTCTAAGGAAGATAGTTTTCCCAGTCTCCTGCTTCCTGAATGTCACACAGCTGGAATGCGCTTGCTTGGAGGTCGTGATTCAGTGGCAATGACCCCTGAGGCCCTTTGCCCAGGGAGGGCTCCCACACTCACAGGCAAATCAAAGCAACTTCCAAGTGAGTCAGCTCTTCACATCAAATGGCCACAGTATTGGAGTTTCAGGTTCAGTATTAGTCCTTCCAATGTATATTCAGACCTGATTTCCTTTAGGATGGAGTGGTTGCGTCTCCTTGTAGTCTAAGCGACCTACAAGCATCTTCTCCAACACCACAGTTCAAAAGCATCCAATTTTCAGCTGTCACTTTCTTTATAGTACATCTTTCATATCCATCCATGACATATGGAAAAACCATAGCCTTGACTGGATGGATCTTGTTGGCAAAGCAACGTCTCGGCTTTTTAATATGCTGTCTAGTTTGGTCATCACTTTTCTTCCAAGTCATAAATATGTTTTAAGTTCATGGAGGCAGCCATCACCTGCAGTGATTTCCAAGCCCCCCAAAATAGTCTGCTGCTGTTTCCAATGTTTTCCCATCTATTTGCCATGAAGTGATGAGACTGGATGCAATGATTTTAGTTTTCTGAATGCTTAGCTTTAAGCTAACTTTTTCACTCTCCTCTTTCACTTTCATCAGGAGACTCTTTAGTTCTTATACACTTTCTGCCATAAGGGTGGTGTCGTCTGCATATCTGAGATTCTTGATATTTCTCCCAGCAATCTGGATTCCAGCGTGTGCTTCCTCCAGCCCAGTGTTTCTCATGATGTACTCTGCATATAAGTTAAATAAGCAGGGTGACAATATACAGCCAGAACATATTCCTTTTCCTATTTAGAACCAGTCTGTTGTTCCATGTCCAGTTCGAACTGTTTCTTCCTGACCTGCATACAGGTTTCTCAAGAGACAGGTCAGGTGGTCTGGTATTCCCATCTCTTTCAGAATTTTTCCCAGTTTATTGTGATCCACACAGTCAAAGGCTTTGGCATAGTCAATAAAGCAGAAATAGATGTCTTTTTTTCTGGAACTCTCTTGCTTTTTCAATGATCCAGTGGATGTTGGCAGTTTGATCTCTGGTTTCTCTGCATTTTTTTAAATCCCTCTTGAACATTTGGAAGTTCACAGTTCATGTGAACTTGGAGAATTTTGAGCATTACTTTACTAGTGTGTGAGATGAGTGCAATTGTGCAGCAGCTTGAATATTCTTTGTCATTGCCTTTCTTTGGGATTAGAATGAAAACTGACCTAATGACTAGGTGTTTTCAATTGCATATGCTGAAAGAACTGGCTGTGCAGTTTTGATGAAAAAAAATCATTTTAACCTATTTTCTCTGAAGTGCAAGGCATATCGTGGCCATCCCTGAATCATAAAGTCACCTTTTCTTTATGTAGTCATAGTTTCATGCCTAAATTATAGGCCAACTCATGCTCAAATTGACTCTGATGTCAGGGGCAGATCAACTAATAAAAAGCTTGGATTGTCCCTCTGGAGGAAAGTGAGATCTTGGTCCCACAAGAAGAATCTGAAGGGTTAAGGGAACTTGCAAGAGTGGGGAAAGCTTAGTCCATCCTACATGTACCAAAATCTTAAATAAGGCTTATTTACTTTACCGAAGTAAAAAAACAGATGATGAAAACAATTATAAATCAATGAAAGGTAAAGAAACTCATAGTCTGTTATCAAAAATTGCATTCTAAGAAAACTTTGTGCTCTTAACCTAGAGAGGAGACTAAATTCCATCTGGTACCAGCTTACCAGAAGACAAACAAACAAACAAACAAATTATCAGTAAGCTTAAAAAAAGTATATTCCATATATCTTGAAGTAGCAGTATTTCTGCAAAGGCATCAGTGTTGAAACCATAGAGGACATGGTTAAAACCTGATTAAATAGAAATTGACAATGTAATCTGGTCACTGCCTGCGACCTTGAAATGCTTTAATATAATAACTGGAATTATAACTGACAGCATTTGACCAGGACATTTCAGATTTTCACGGATGTCAGATAATTTTCTAGGATATCTATATTAGGAACTGAAGGAATCTTTGAACCTAGGAAAGAAAACAACAGTCTCAAAGGCCCTTGCTGAATCATCTATCAGCAAGGAATGTCTTTGCAAGGATCGCAAAGTGAAGGGAAAACACAGCGACCTGCCTCTGCAACTTCGGTCCTCTGAGCAGATCTGGAGGTCTCCCTTTGTATAAGCTAACCTGTTCCTTCCAAATAGAGGTTTGCAACACAAAACAAGTGGCCGCCTATTCTTCCCGAAGGAGGCTCTCTTTTCCTGCGAACACCCTTTCCCAGCCTCCTGGAAAAGCGCTTCTTGCAGTTCCTTTCAGAAAAT